>NW_015113908.1:0-10914 GCF_001443285.1 Poecilia latipinna | reverse complement strand
ACCACTGCATGGTCTCCCGTTTTTGTTTTGACCTTGAGCCAGTCGTAACACTGTAATCTGGCTTTTTGTCATTACATGACTTATTGCTTCACATTGACCTTTGACCCAGTGTAGGTACAGGTTTTGTTTAACTGACCATAATGAAGCTGTCCTATGAGATTCAGCCAGCGTCTTCCCGAGGTCGTTCTGTTTTGTTCTGGGGTTAATACACACATTAAGAAACACATTCATCTCCTTCCTGAACGGGAGGATGACCAGACGTTCCTATCCTCCTCATTCCTTCATATTCCTTTATCTGCTTTTACTCCAAAACCCTTCTCCTGTGTGCAGTCTGTATTTATGTGTGTGCATGTAAAACCCCATTTTCTGTTTTCCCTTTGCGAGCTAAAAACAGAACTTTTGCTTTCGCACATTCATGTGTACAAACAAACCAATAAGGACACTGAACACACACACATCCCATCTTTGTGTTATCTTGTTATTGGTTCCTAAGTCAGTCCAAAATGAGCTGAGGAAAAACAGAAGGCGCCAACACACAGAAATGCGTGTTGGCGTCAATAAATCTAATTGTGAAAATAATGATTCTCTCCACAGATTCTGTGCTGGAGGTTTGCTGCTCAACCACCAGGTCAACTGTTGAGATAAGAAGTAATGAGTTGAGATTTAAGGTTATCTACCTATGTGGGTTGTGAGGTGATGGTAATTGTTGTTTGTCTTTGATTTATTGCTTGCAGCCCGTCCAAGTTACTTCACCTCCAAGTAATGCAACTTTGCTCTGCTTAGAGAAAGTTTGGACCTTTAGAGAAAACCTTGATGTGGATTAAAAACCATTTGCCCTGCTAAGTTTTAAAAATTGGTTCTTTTAGTGTTTTCCAACCTATGATATGACACAGCTTTATTATTTGTTACCATCATGGTCACACAGAAAACATTCACACAGGATAAGAAATAGTGGTTGTGATCAACTGCTTGAAGAAACATATAAACTGTTAGGTTCTGTTTTCTGTGCAGTTATTTTTGAGGTTTTCTGTGTTTAGTCCTGTTCCTGTCCTGTCTTCCCTGTTGATTGCTTCCCAGGTGTGTCTCATTCCCTGATTACCCTCCATGCTATTTAAGTCCACCTGTTGTCTTTGTCTCTTGTCGGGTCCTTGTCTAATGATAGTTCGTCTGCTGGCACAGTTGAACTATTAAGTACTGTGTCGGCATTAGCTTGTCGTGTCAGTCTTTGTTGAATTCAGTTGCTGCCGGTGCTGAGCCTCTGTGTTTCCGTGCTGCTTGAGATCTGGACTGTTTTTGAGCTATTCCCTTCATTAAATTAATCATCTTCATCTCAAGCTGGGTCCCTGTGCTCATTCTCACCACCACCAACCACACCTCATGACGTAAACTGATTTTAATTGACCAAAGCCTTCTATTAAACAGAATATTTAGGTGGTTATGTGTCCATGTAGCTGTCGTGCAAATTTTGAGCAAAATCTTAAAATAAAAAACTAAAAAAAAAAAAAAAAAAAAAAAAAAAAAAAAAATATATATATATATATATATATATATATATATATATATATATATATATATATATATATAATGTAATGGGCATGTTTTCATCCAGTGGTTTGGAGAAAAGAATAATCTGATGCTTTTACTCATTGAGAAAATTGCAGTCGTCGTGCCAGTATTGTCCAGAAACACGGGGTGAGAAATGCAACTCTAATGACTCCAACAACTTAAACAGCTGAGTTAAATGTTCGCTATGTCAGAACTTATTCAGCAGATGTGTTTCCCTCTTCGCTTTAGCTTCATCCTTCTAGTGAAGCACCGTGGTGGAAGCATTATGCTTCTAGATGTCTTTTTTTTTCCATTGGGTGGCGCTATTCGTGATAAACTCTTGAAAGACAATCGTCTTCCATCAGCTAGAAGGCCAACGGTGGATTCTGCATGGGTCTGGCATCATGTCAATGTCCCAAAATATAGCAACAAAGGCGTTGGAAGAAACCTTTTCATTCCTAAATATTAGTAGAGACAGTCTGCCAGGGTAGTGGACAGATTTTATTCACCTGTTACAATCCCAGTGAAAAGCTGACTTCAGTTATTTGGATGGAAGACTGAATATGTTTGGCAGACTCCATACTTTGTTTTACATACAAAGGAGACTAGAGCTTTGGCCTACTTTTAGAAACACAAAGATTTTACACTCCATCTGCTACTACAAATACAGAAATGTTTGAATATTTTTAAACTTCTTTAACACAAAGGCTTCTGGTGTTTGTTTTTTGCTAACTAGAAAAGTTTTTGCCCACTTTAAGGATAAGAACAGTTGTCCTAAACCTCACCTGACATCCAAAATAAACGTACTGGATTTGTCCTGATTCACTTCTGTAGCTAGTAGTCTCTCCATACGTCACACAGCAGCATCGACATATTCTGTTAAGAAAGCTGACCACAAATTCAGTCACACAAATATTCTTTTAAGAAATGAAATCAACACATAAAAAGGAAAACATAACTACACTGTGTTACAGTATGTAAATTGATCAATTGTGTTGCAGAAAACAAAACAAAAAAATCATAGGTCAGCATTAGAATTTGCATGAGTGTAAAAATTGTAGAAAAACCAGCAATGAATGGGGAAAAAGTTCAAATTCTGAAATTCCTGTGAGCGTTTATTGGAAAGTTCAACATTATTACTCACTTTGAAAGTCAGTGACCTTTACAAACCCAAAGTTCAATCTGTTCCCAGAGCTGAAGGAAAAATGACATCAGACACAAAGTGCACATTGTCTTTGCAGACGTCTTTCTCTGTCCTACATTTGCTGATGTGCTGAATTTAAGGTTGTTTCTTGTCACACTGCACTGAGTCAAACCAACCAAAGCTTTATAAAACCTGTTCCCCTCCTTGCCTGTGGTAGCACTGCATCAAAAATCACTGAAGGAAACAACATGAAAACCTCTAAAGAAGAAACTGAGTACAACTTTCTTCAAAAACAGCGGAAACAAATGAAAAAGCGTCAAATTTTAGCCGTTGTAGGATTTCTCTTTTGGTAAAAAACCATGAGACATTTTTTCTGCTAGCTCAAAAATTGCACATTTATTTTGGTTGTATTTACCCAGAGTGCCGTGCGGTGCAGTTCTTTTCCTGCTTTTGGAGCGGTCTCCGGTTCACTTGTCGTTCACATATGCATTCAGACCGCATCAGAGTTCACGTCACCCGAACTGAGGCCTAGGTTTGTAGGTGAACCAGATTTCACTTTAAGACTAAAAAAGTAAAAACTGAGCAGAAGAGTAGTGAGAGATGAAGAGTTCCAGCGGTTTGGTCTTCAAGGAGTTCAAGGTCATACCTATTGACTATTTTTTGCTTGTGTGACCGCTTTAATATGTGGCTAGACTGAGAAAAACTGGAAGAGAAGTGGGAAAAAAAAATCAAAGAACATTCCTGTCCCGCTGTGAAGCAATGAAAAGAGGAAAACACGAGCTTTAGTCTGAGCTGCTCTCCATCCAGCCGTCCGTCGGTTCATCAGTTCGTCCATCCAACATTGCAGCAGCAACCAGAGAGAGAGAGCAGTAGGAAGCCTGTGATGAAATAATCCCTTGCAGAAATGATGTGGGTCAGAGAAGGTAAGAGTTGTAGATGCGGAAAAGGAGAAAAAAGACAGAGAGGTTACCACATGTCAAGTGTGAAAAACAAGGGAGGAAAGGGTGAAGAAACGAGAGAGGAACTGAAGGAAGGGTAAGCTGAAGGCTGTCTGATTTAAGGGGTGAAGACAAAGAGGAAGTACAGAGGCTGGAAAGAGGAGCACATCATTTTCCAAGAGCAGAAATCACAACCTAATCAGTTTTGTCTATCAAGATGCCTGAAAATTAAAATTTTCCCCTCCAAATAAATATATTCTGCCACAATTTTAATCCACCTCGCCCTGTTAGAATGTCTTTATAATCCCAATTCGCTATATGTGACAGTTCCTGCCCAAAGGAAGTTAAGCAGTTTACAGTTTAAAGTAATTTTGTTTTTTTGGTTCTCTGGGAAAGTGGCTTATTGAAAGACTGTGAATAAACAGAGTCTGTATGCAAAGCACTGACAGATCCCTCAGCATATACCTCTAATCCTCAAATGGCTGCCTTCTGGAAACTAAAGTTTTGGAAATTTGTTTTTTATTTCCACTGTCACTCACTGGACAGGAATCAGTCTGAGGTTCACGTTAATCGGTTTGCATTGTTTGGTAGAAAAGCTGAAGGAAAGACGTAACCCTGAACCACTGAACTGTGAAGTGCAGCTGCTGTATGAATGGACAGTTTGTTTGTTACTGCAGAAATATTAAATGAAGAAACTCAATGTGACTCATAATACAGTTCTGAACGAATGAACAGAATGATGTAGAGTAAACAACTGGTTTTGTTACCCTGCAATCAGGACAACGCATTTTGATGTCATTGTTGACATCAAGCCATTATACATTAGTCATCAGAATTATGCAAAATTCTCTCATCACAAACACACCTGGAGTGTTGCCTTGATTCTTTAATGCATGTTTGAGAAATCATTTAGACTCATGGCAACCATTCAGCTGTGGGGGATGCCTGGGTGGATCTAATGCCGCCTTGGAGATGCAGCTTCTCCTCTCAGCTGTAGCTTCCTCCCCCACTCAACTCCTTCAGACTAGCCAGCAGCAATTAGCAAACACCTGGTGTAACTTAGCATCTGCTTAACTCATTATAGGAGCTTCTTCTCTGTGAAACGCTGGTAAAAATGTTGATAAAGGGTTAATAGAGGAGCCATGTTGTGATGACTTCCTGAAAGTGGAGCTTCAGAAAGAGCAGGAGTTTTTAAAGAGAGGCCCAATTTTAAAATGTCAAGTTACGAAGTCAAATTTAATTTAAATCATATTTGATATCTGTATAGTTTTTAGAAAAACTGAATATAACATAGTTACTTGATTATGCTATAAAATGGCCCTATGTGGCTGGTAAACACACATCACTGCCCCTTTAATAAATGAAAAGGCCACAACGGTCACTGAAATAACTTGGAAGTGAAAAAAAGCAATATTAGATTAAAAAAAAAATTACTGAAAATGAACCAATGAAAATTAGACATGATTTGAATCGGAGTTGATTAATCAGAATCACTAAAAAACAAAACAAAAAGCAAAAGAAACTGACAAACCAAGATGTATCAGGTCTTAACTGACACTGGGCTATTGTAACCAGTAAAAGAAGAGCTTGTCAGAGTACTTAACAAACTAAGCTATTTAGTGACCTTATTGGGGCTTCAGAGAAACCCTAATGCTTGTAGAAGACAAAACTGCTACAGCACCTTCCACAGCCGTTGGGTTGCAGAAGGAAAATCGTCTCAAAATGAGCATGCCCAACCTACAGGGAGACAAGCTAATGCAGGGGAAAATACTGTCTGGTTTCACTCTCAGACAAGAATAGAACTGCAATTTCCCCATGGTATTACCAGTTACAGTTAGCACTATTACCAGTCCCATTATACCCCCAGGGTTGTGAACTGCTGGCAGAATAATTGAGAAGATTGGAAGTAGTTTAGTAAGCACACTTTGAGCTTTTCACACCTCAATTATGGTCTGAGCATCGTAGAGATATGGATGATCCCATTCCCAGCCATCACTGTATGGCCAAAGCTTACAATCCTTTGGGTGTCTAACCTCCAGTATGATTTTGGGTTATGCGAGAAAGCCTTCAGACAAGATGAACACCCCACTAAAAAGTCAAAAATCTCTCAGGATATGGATGACTGTATGCAGGGTCTCTGTAACGGCTTATCCATAACCTGAGGACTGTGACAAAGTGGTTCAGTTTGTGTTCACCACTTGTCCCTTATTCTTTCTCATTCACTTACTTTCTATATTTGGTTATAATGATTAATTTAAACATTGCAATTTTGCTTCACTTACTATCCCAGGTTTGTTTGTGTTAGCATTATGTTGCAGTGTCTATCTATGTAGGTTTAGGTTAAAGTTACTATTTCTGGACTATAGGTTGTAGTGATGGACCATCTGAATCCAGGCTTCAAGGCTTGTACCGAGTAAAAAGGGGGCGTGGCCGATGAAGCCCCGCTTCAAGGCTTGTGTTGTCTTGCTGAAAACCACATGACTGGCAACAAACGAGGCCTCGCATTGCATGGGTCACGTGACTGCTTCATTTTGCGTGTCGGTTTGGTCACGCATCAGAGGAGGATATTTGTCTTCAGTGGCCAATAAAATGAACATTGACCAACATATTCGATGTGTATTCATGGCACTCATCAACATGTATTGTTTGTTACTGGTTTTCTCAATTGTAGATCATGTTGTTTTTTTAATAACTATATTTTTGTGATTTTATGATGTAAATCTCTTTGAACTGCATTGTTGCTGAAACGTGCTACACAAACTTGATTGTATGAAATGGAGCCAGCAAGAGGAAAATCTGACATCTGAGAATACTTTGAGATTATCCTCACAATAAAATTCTTCTTAGATAATAATTAACCCTCCACCTCCCAATTTCTCACCTTCTGCATAGTTCCACCATTATTTGTAGTCTGATTAGCAAAGATATATCAGTCTTGCACAGCAGAAACAGATTTAAACTTGTTGCAGAACTAAAATTCAACATGTAGCCAAATATACGAGATCAGAGCCAATTAGAAATCCAAGAAAAAGTTAACGCCCCAACAGACACTGCACTCTCAAGACATTAAAACATCAATTGTCTTTATTGTCAAATCCGTCTATGACATAAAAGAAAACCTAACACACCCTCTAACGTTCAACATAACCCAGGATTAGATTGGTTACAAATAATTGTAATAATTAAAACATATGACAATTAAATATGGTTTCATTGATTATCCTGTTACTAAACATGAGTTTGATGAAAACTTTGTGACAATATTGCATTTAGTAATTTTTGGAAGTATGATCCAACTGAGTGACAAGACTGTTACAGTTTCACCAGCAGATGTCACTATAGAGCAATGAATGAAGCATCGAGTAACGAACCTTTTTGCAAAGCAAAGGGCTGGAAAGGTTCATTGCTTCATGAGGCTTCATTTGCCCAAAACTAATAGGTTGAATTTGTTTCAAGGGTGTTTGTTTTCCTTTGTACTCACCATCATTTCTGCTTGTAGAGCTGCAGCAGGGCAGGAGTATGGGAGGGGCCGGCTAAGTACTTCCTGCTTAAATGGCTGGA
Organism: Poecilia latipinna; assembly: GCF_001443285.1. Taxonomy (NCBI): domain Eukaryota; kingdom Metazoa; phylum Chordata; class Actinopteri; order Cyprinodontiformes; family Poeciliidae; genus Poecilia; species Poecilia latipinna. Next base: position 3,726 of record NW_015113908.1, on the reverse strand, counting down.
AGATGTCAGTGATTATCTTGCTGGGTTCTACCAATTAGAGGGTTTTTCTTTTATGTATTGCTTTGTTTGTTTTTCTTTAAAGTAACCTTTTAAGTTATCTTGTATTATGTAATTTATTTTGCAGACAACTTCATTATGTAGGAGTTTGTAAATTAATTTGTAATTTTAGTGTTTCTCTGTTTAGATTTTGTTTGTTTGACCTGTTCCTTTGTGGCTGTGTCCAATCAAGCACAGGTGTGGTGCCAATTGGATATAAAACCAGTGAGCTTTTGGATGCTCGGGAGAGAGAAGTCAGAGAAAAGAGTGAATAAAAAGTCATTTGAAGAAACTGAAACCAGGTGGCTGGTACTGATTTTCTGTTCACCTCACTACTTTACAAGGACCTTCATGTATCGACGTGGTTTGGTTGTCATGAATTTGAAGCCAACTTAGCCACTCAGAATTCATATCTGGCTCAGATACCATGACTTACATGATCCTCTGGTGAACTTCTGCTTCATGACAATCTGGGAGAAAACTGAGTTGTTTGGTGCCATTCCTGGCACATGTAGCATGATGTAGGAAGGTTCTGTTGAAATATAGAACATGCAGGAGAAATGGAGACAGTGGTGGGCACTGCTTAACTGACAAGTTAGCTGTGCTAACACTGAAGCACTAATCATAAACATTAGTTCCGCTAACCCTAAAGCACTTCACCAAGATGTATTTAGTTCACTAATGCTAAAGAGTCACGCCAACATCATACCTAGTTCCACTAATGCTAAAGCTTTACAACAACATATCAAGTCTTGATATGTTGGTAACTTGATATGTTGCTTTAGCATTAGCATCCATCAGTGGAAGCTAATAATAAAACATTAAGCCAACATGGTATTTTGATCCGCTAATGCTAACGCACTAACTTCAGTTCAAATTGTGCCCTTGAAAGTACAACCCTCGAGCACCAATCTGACTTTTACATTATAATTTACATGTTCTGTAGATCTAATGTCCTTAGATATTGTATTTGTGTTTATATCTTTACAAATTCACTGAGCTCAGGTGAGAGTAGTATGGTTATGGTTTTTATTCAAAGTCAAGACTAAAGCTAACCAGTTCCAACTCTGGAATATCATAAGGTATGGCACAGTGTACAGTCAAAGCACAGTTGATGGAATTCACAGCACAAAAGTTTCTGTTTAGGGTTACTAAATACACTGGTTACTTTAAAAAGTTTGTCATTATGTCCTTAATGCTGAAAAATCACTGTCTATTCTTTGTTTGACAGGTTGTACTCAGTACAATGGGTAAAGTAGGACATTGCCTCATTCCACAATGACATCAGTATTTCTCCATCCTGAAGCAAAAACAAAGTCATTTCTTATTAAGTGTTGTCCTGTCAGGCCACAAAGATGAGGCAGAATAATGTCAGAATAGCCCTGAGAGAGACGCTGCTGTTATTTATATCACTAGCTTGGTGTTTTCAGATCTGTGACTAAAGCTTTCATTTAAAAGGAACATTAGGAACTGCAGCTAATGCCTGAATTTATTAGTACAATTCCACTTAGTGACAATATGTGACTTCTGGGCACGAAAACTAATAACCGCACATCAAGCATATTTCTGAATCTGTTGTTTCCACATTTACTTTATGCACACATGAATGACAAAAACTAAATGTATTCAAAGTCCTTTAGAGGTCTTATGAAACCACTTTGTCTCAATGTTTCAAATATAAAAGTGTCTAACTGAAACAGTTGGTCCTCAGCTTGCAGATAGTGAATATATATTTTATTCTTATTATGTGCTTAGACTCCAGTATTTATAACACAAATCAATGGGTGGTTTAAATGGGACTGGCAATGACATAGGCACTGTTAGGAACACAAGTTTGATATTAATAACAGTTATTCTTAGTGCATGTGAAAATAGTAGATTGAGCATGTTTATTTTGAACAAAAATCTTAATTTAGGTAGGTTTGTGTTAAAGATGTAATCTAAATAACTATGGGTAGGTATTTTCTGAACTTATATAAACACTACAGACAAGAGTTGGGCCTGCAGGAGAGACGGTTTGTTATCAGAGAGAAACGAGGCCATAATCTTAACTCTCCTACACATGCAAGCAAGAGACATGATTCAGGGCTGGAAAGCTGGTAAAAGATAATAACACATAATACTTATAATTATGATCTAATTTATAGGATATTTTCTTAGCTATTAACAGCATGTTTTAATTAGTATTAGTTTAATTTGTAGTTTTATATTAACAGCCCTAGTAGTGTCTAACTCAGGCTAATCTGTAACACCAGTTAGTCAAGCATATAATCAAAACTAGTAGAACATTAATTAGAAAATGTCTAGAATGAATGTGTTTCTATTGAAAATGTTCAGGTATACTCTATAAGTGTCTTAGTTCTTAAAATCTGCGCTTTGATCTAAGAGGATGGAGAAGTTCTGAACCACTTGATGGTACAAGGCTCTGATTGTCACTGTTAAAATTATTGCAAAGATCTGTGTTTGGATGACTTGTTCGGCAGAGTAATAAAACTCATAACTTTTCGGTGGTTAAAAACAAGAATCTTTTGTTCAATTGGAGAACTGGGAGAAAGTCCAGGTTTCAAACTGACATGAGAAAAGCCTCATTGAAAATAACCTTTGGTCTTGCTTGTCTACAGAGAGGAACCCGTAGTTCTGAAATAAAACAGGGCTCACGAGGTAACAAAATTACTTCAGACGTCACAACTTAGTAATTTGAAACTTTTTGCAGCTATACAAGGAAAAAGCACACCTTGATTGAATATATATAAAAAAAAACAAGAACGCCCCTTCTGATAAAAAGTCTCCACCCAGAGCGGCAAGTTAGTTTGCCGTTGCACACGCATGAGCAGTCTCCAAAGACGTGTCTTTGTTTTTCTCCTATCTTTGCATTTTTTCAATTATCCTACTTGTCTCAGGTAAATTAATGTCTGCTTTCTAGTTTTACAGTTTCTGATGTTGTGATGTGTTTTTGATGTGATTTCATGCTTTGCTTTGTTCGGTTAAACTCTGAAACTCTGTGACGTCGAACACTGATTGCTGTTTTTCTGTGTGGTTTCACTTTTGCTCACGAGGGATCGCGGTGGATCTGGGATGTGAGAGAAGAGCAACAAGCCGGAGGCCTTTTCAAATATACATATTCTCACAATAGCACCCTGTTGAGTAATCTATAATTTCACACTGGATGGCGTCTGTTTGAAAACATTGATATTTAGATCGAACCATAAGTTCACAGTTGGATTGGACATTTGACTTTCTGTTATAGCTGCACATTGTTGGTTTACCATAAATTCTGCATTTGCTTCCACAAACAAAGGTTTGTGCTTAAAGCTCAACAGAGTCCTGTGTGAATGTGGAGGTGGATTTAAGGAAGTATTGTCTATTAGTAGCACCATCCACCATGCTTTCATATATACATATTTTTTTACCAGTTTTTCATCACTTCACGCTTCACTGCGGTCAGAATAAAAGCTGTTGATTTTTCTTAAAAGGTTTTCTATGTCCTCGATTGACAAGGCCACGCAAATACTTCTGCAGATGTTTTGAGCAATCGAAGGGAAAATTCACTGATTCAATGTTTTTGCTGTTCATCTTTCTACTTCCTGTTGTATTTCACTTTCTTTTTATGGCCAGAAGTGTTTTTTTTTTTTTTTTTTTTTTTTTTTATTCTTTTTTCCCAAAAAAAATTTTTTTTTCAAATTTTTTTGT
>NW_015113907.1:101974-185807 GCF_001443285.1 Poecilia latipinna | reverse complement strand
CTAATCCCTTTATGATAGAAACTCTCAGAAGGTGCAGTTTTGTGACTTTTTTTTCCATTATAGATTTGTTCTGTTTAATCTTTTTTTAATGATTGAGCTTATCAAACAAAATTTCAGACAAAGACAGTATTGTAATTGTCATGAGAGAACTGGTGTGCTCATGGAACCTGACATGTTAGCATTTTTGGATGACAGTGAGGAGGGTAAATAAAAACAGTTTTCAAATGCAATCTTTTGTCTTAAAAAAGATCCCAACCAACATGGTAAAATATGAAAATACAATTACCCCGCTTATTTCCTATCCACACCCTTTCTACCAGATCTGTGGAGAAATTGCTTGAATAGAACTTGCATTACAACATGAACTTCAACATGAGAAACAAATTCATTTACATATATCGATCAGTAAAGAGCAGCAAAGATATTTCTATGACTAGTGAACCACAGTAAAAGTCATTAGCTAAAATTCGCTTGGTTATGCTCTAAAGCCCAGCTGCAATTGCACTGCAGAATGAATGCAAAAAATTTGGTTTTGGAGCAACTTAATCAGATTGAGATGCTGTGGTTTTCAACACTAAACAGTTCATTAATCTTGAAAACCCTGCAAATGAGGTTGAATAAAGCAATCCTCTATAGAAGAACACATAGCAATGTAAAACACTCGCTGTCTGATCAAATACTTGATACCAGTAGTTGTCACGTGGTGCAAGTAGTTTTTCTGTTCACTGGGTGATTTCTTTTTCCAATAGACCCAGGTTGGTTTGGTTAGTTTCTTTGCTTTTGGTGTTACATTTTTGGTCATACTTGTCTTGATCACATTTTCTCTAGACTGGACATTATTAGGACTTTTTCTTCCCCATTTTTATTAAGATACTACTTGACATATGCTCTTATTATACTGTGAAATCAGCATTTCTGTGATGACCTGACCAGAAACCAGTTGCGCCCCATTCTGTTTATTCCTCTTTTTGCAAAGATATCAAACCTATAACATTCTGTCTGCAGTCACTCTTGTTTGACTCAGTTTAGGATAACACCAACGTTAGTCTTGACTCTCCCTCCAGGGCCAACCTGAGAGTCTTGCAGGAGTCTTAGGACCCCTGCTGGCCTGGGACCCTGAGAGAGCTCAACCAATTACATCAACTGCAAAACTTTGAGAAATGGTGGGCTTCAGTAAAGATAAATAAACTGCGGTGTTCTCAGGATGCATACAACAAATACATTGTCAGGTTGAGGAAGTGGCCAAGACCAACAAGTCTTAATTTCCATAGAGGGAGGAACTGATAAAATCACAGGAACAGAGTTACAGAGGTTGAGGTTTACCACGTCAAACAAGATCCAGGACAAGGGTAATGCAGTGATGTCCCTGAAACAATCAAAAACATAAAACCAGGCCGTAGCATACTGGCAGGCAAAGCTTACATGGAACACCAGAGCCAAGCAGATGAAATAGTGGACAACAATGTGGGACAGACCAGCAAGAGTGTTTAAGAATAATAAGGCTAAGATTGTGTGGGACGTGCGAATCCAGACTGACAATCGGGTATTGTGAATTTAGACGAAATAGAAAAGAGAACAGCCATGGCATATATCGCAATCCCAAGCAACATCAGGAAGAAGGAACATAGGAAGCTTGAGAAATACCAAAGGGTCAAAGAGGAAATAGAGAAGTAGTGGGGGGGTCGGGGTTTGAGTGGTGACATTGGTCATCAGAAAGTAAACAAAATTAAAAACCATGTGTTTAACAGTTTTTATTTTACAAAATAGTTTTTGTAAAAACAAAAAAAAAACAATCAAAACCAGGTGTCTTTTCCCTTCTTCTTATCAACTACTTGATTCACTGCAATAATTTGTCTCAGAAACTTCCTAACGTGTAGTGGTATCACAAAATGTTAAAATGTTTGTGTGTGTTAAACTTTTATTAGGCACTGAAATGAAACTGCGTTCTGATGTTTATCATTCTGACCGGGCATCAAACCTTTTCTCACAACAGTTGAACTACTAGTTTCTTGCAATCTTGAATCTGTTAAGCAACACGCTCAGAGAAAGAGAAGTGAGAAGTTATATTCAGCACAGAGAACTACGGAAGGGAGATGATAAGGTCTGTTTTTACATCCACACAAGAAGTAAGTATTTAGCTTTATCTACTTTATGTTACACTTTGGATTGCAGTTGTTGTTTATTTTCACTATTGTCTGTATGACTATGTTTATGAGGAATGTCATTTATTTTTATTTTTATTTTATTTTATTTTTTAGAAAAAACTAACAATGGAGGTGGATTACGTTGAATACGATGATTACACTCCAAACAATGAAACTACAAACCTCCTGCAACAATCAGACAACTCTCAGTCCTCTCTGACTCTTGTTATTGCCGTGGTCAACATCTTCATATCGTTTCTTGGTCTGATAGGGAATGCTTTGGTGGTGTGGATCTGTGGGTGTAAAATGAAAAGAACGGTCATCACCACCTGTTACATCAGCCTGGCTCTTTCAGGCTTGTTTGTTTGTATCTTTTTGCCCTTTAACATTTTTTATTTGCTGACCTCAAACTGGCCTTTTGGGCAGGTTTTGTGCAAGTTCACCTCCTCTGCTTTGTTTCTCAACATGTACAGTAGTGTGTTTCTGTTGGTCATAATCAGCGCTGACCGTTGTGTCCTTGTTTTGTTTCCTGTGTGGGCAAACAACCACCGAACGGTGCACAAAGCATACGGAGCCGTCGCCGTGATGTGGCTTCTCGCTGGACTACTAACACTTCCTGCGGCAATTTTTAGAACCACCGCAGTCCAAGAATCCATCACCAAGTGCCAGTTGAATTACACCTCCATTTTCACATACAAGGCTGTGGTACTGGGTCGGTTCTTCTGTGGATTTCTTGTTCCTTTCTTGATTATTGTACTCAGCTGCGTGGTGATCGGTGTGAAGCTGAGAGCCTCAACCGTTCGATCCAAAAGGCCTTATAAAATCATGGTGGCACTCATCCTGTCGTTTTTCTTCTGCTGGGTCCCCTACCATACTTTTGCCCTCATGGAAATGAACCTTAAGAAACACAGGCTAGATGTTATTGAGGCTGGAATAAAAGTGGGGAACACCCTGGCAGCAGCTAATGCCTTCATATCCCCCATTCTCTACGTGTTCATCGGCAATGACTTCAAGCGAACTCTGAAGCGCTCTGTGATGTCAAGGTTTGAGGAGGCGATGGCTGAGGATATCCGCACGACTGGGTTCAATCACTCAAGATCCAAATCAATGGAAATAATTCAAACTCACACTATTTCCTAAAAAAAACAACAAAAAAAAACATATTGTATCTTGATCTTCTTTAAGTTGATTTAAATCTTTAGCTGTGAAAAACACAAAACATGTATTTTTTATTTAAACTTTTTGATGGCTTTTAATTATTTTTGCTATCCTTTGTAACTGAAACAAATGCTGTGGTTGTAACTAAATGAATTATCTACAATAAACTGTTGTTCTATGCACTAAAAAGTAAGTATTTTATTAAAATTCAATGTGCATTCTATATATTTAAATTGTTTGCTCACATACAAAAAAAAATGAACAGTCTCATGGTTGTTTTACTGAGACAAACCAAAATATACAAAGAACATACTGAATAAACACTCAAAATTTGTATGTTATTTAATAGTGAAAATATTTTATTCTCCGAACAAAACGTGACTTAACTTGGTTGAAAAAGTTTTATTGGTAAGGGTAATTTTGTGTAGTTAATCACCATAATTTCCCTAGGTGGATGCCAATTTCCACTGCTCCTAAACCCATGGTGTTATTACTGAAAGTTTTACTTCAAAAAATATCAAATATACTACTAAAACAATTCAGCATTTGCTCACTAGCTTGCTTTAGACCAAAGTGTAGCAGAATAATAGAATGTTAAATCCATCAAATGTGAACAATATAAAAGAGATGATAGTGCTGCTGTGTGATTAGTAGTTATAATGCATAATAATGTTCCCCAAATCGAATTAAGCTTAGTGCCTCAGACAAATGAAAATTATTATGAGGAGTAAGAATCATATCTCCAACTCCAGTGGCCCGGCTTTCAATCATACAGTCAGTCATAGGTTTAAAGAGACAAATTGGGTCAATAAGTAGTACTTGCCAACCACTGATTGTGTCATCCAGTACACATTACTGTGAAATTTTATCTCTGCTGCTCAGATATTGAACTGTTACCATGTCATGACTGTCAAACAGCAAGAGCCTTAAATCAGAAGCTTCTTGAGATTCGTTGCAAGACTGACCTCTACTGGAGTACTTCCTGCTCACAGGACAACTCTATGAAGATATTTGGAGGCTATAAGATTCCTTTCGGTGTAAATAAAGTTGTTGTTGTTGTTGTTGTTGTTGTTGTTGTTGTTGTTGTTTTTGTTGTTTTTTAATGAGCTGAACTGAATTAGGTATGTATTTAAAATTTTAGGTTCTTAGAAGTGAGATTGTTAAATGGTAAAAACGAAAAAAAGTACAGATTTGAAAGTAATATCCATTTGATTACAGACCATCACATATTATCAATAGATTACAGTAAACAGATTAGTAAAAGTAAAATTGATGGTGTTAGAGAAAGTCTAGCTCAACACGCCCCCAACGTTCCCCCAAAGGAAGCTACCAGATTAACTTGCGGATGTGATGCAATCAGCTGTGAGTTTTGTCCCCTAGTAGTTACAGCGCCTTACGATTTTCAGCTACTACCTGGTATTTTACAAACAGCTTAACTGAATTGGAATTTAGCTTCGTTAATGTTTACATTTTACTTTCAGTTTTTCTATTAAACAGTCCGTACAGCTGTCCTTCTCGCTTGCTAACGTTAGCGTAGCTTCCGTTTCCAGATGGACGCCAGCTGAGCTGAGCTAGCAGCTGGTGATTTTCTTTTTGTTTTTGTTTTTTATCCCTCCTCCCCGTTCACTTTTCTGCTGCTTGTCAGCGACCACCAATTCAGTCGGACTCCCCTATGTGTCTACTTCGGGGGCTGGCAGAGAAAGTTCAGTTGCAGTAGATAAATGGCCGCCGCTGCCCCCTCTGCTCCTCCTCCGGCAGCAGCCTCTGGTTCTGCTGCGGCCGCTGCTGAAACCTCCAGTCCGGGAGGATCCAGCAGCTCGACCGCTGCCGACGGCGGCAGCCAGGACAGCACTTTTGAATGTAACATCTGTCTGGACACCGCCAAGGATGCCGTGATCAGCTTATGCGGACATCTTTTCTGGTGAGATTCAACTGGGATTTTTGTGTATCGTTAGAATCAGAGCAGAGTATCAACATGCTGGACTGCTTTTAGTTAGAATCTAATAGAATCAAAAATTTTGAAGTTAAACAATTTCAGACATGCAGATAGTATTTAACTTTAGTTGTAAAAAAAATTATTTACAAAAATGCAATTTAGGATTGTTTTTTTTTTACACTCTCTATAGGAGAATATACCACTAACTAAATAACATATTTTTGGAATTTTCATCCTAATAAAATCATACATGATTATATTTACTTCCAATTGAATGTGGCTACAAAGAGCTATTTTTAAATAAAAACAGTAAAGCTTAAGCTAAATCCAGTGTATTTTGTCTCATAATGTTTTTTTATGTCAATGTCACATTTATTTGTGTAGCACATTTAAGTTTTTCAAAATGTTCACCAACCCCCATGACATAAAACAAAGAATAAAACAATGAAAATAAAAACTCTGAGGTGTTAAACGGCACACAGAACACAAGTTGATTACTATAGTTGAATTATCCTGATGAACCAGTAAATCTGTTAAAAAATAATAATAATTCTAAAGTTAAGTTGCAAACATTGCTACAAAAATATCCGTTATATGTAGTTGAGAAGCAAATTATTATTTTGCTTTTGTAGAACAAAAACAATTGACTAAAATGTATAACGTTATTTTGTGGTGGAACTCTACAACTTAAACTCATCAGTCTTTAGTAATGACAGCATTATCAGTTTTATGCCGCAGTTAGTTAAATTAAAAAATGTCTGCCTCCGATTGCTTTGTTTGAATTTTATTTAGCATTTTTCAGTCAAACTCTTTGATCAAACTCTTTCCTTTTCTGTGCTCTTTGTAGCTGGCCTTGTTTGCATCAGGTAAGCTGGATCTTATTTATCCCCTTCCAAAAAAAAAAAAAATTCCGCAAACTTTACAAAATAAGTTGTTAGCTCAATAGCATCACTTCTTGCTCATGCAGTGGCTGGAAACTCGACCTAACAGACAAGTGTGTCCAGTTTGCAAAGCTGGCATCAGCAGAGAAAAAGTGATTCCTTTATATGGAAGAGGAAGCACTGGACAACAAGATCCCAGGTGGGTGCTGTAACCTGTTGACACAGATGTAGCGAAGACTAAAACTTGATATATTTTTTTTTGTTATAATACACATTATGACACTCGGAGGTTAAAAATGTCACATTAAGTTTCTGTAAGGCTCTGTCACATCAGATTAAGACTGCAGGACACAGAGCAACTGGATGTTGTAGGGCAGTCTTAATCTGGTGGGATTAAATAAGCAATTTTCAGAAATTTAACTGTATATTTTCTTCCAAACGTTTTTTTTTTTTTTTTTTTTTTTTTAAAAAGGGAAAGAACACCCCCTCGACCTCAAGGACAAAGACCAGAGCCCGAAAACCGTGGCGTAAGTAAATGAAAAGGCACAGCTGCATGAGCCAAACACAGTATGTCGTGTTCTTATTTTAGATTGGCATCACTATGGTTTTGCCTTCATTTCCTAATTCACGTCAGCTGCTGAGGAAATCCATCCATTCATGATGAAACCCTTACATATGTCTGCTGCGGGGCGTACCTGTGTTTTATTCATTAGCAGTCTGACACACTTCCCACTGGGATCCATTACACTTTAACAGTCGAGTTGAAGCTCCTCTCAAGAGAATCCCCACAAGTCTTACAGCTCATTGCGTCACGCCTCACTCACTGTCTGTTCTAACACGTTTCTAATGACATCTCGCAGGGCTTTCAGGGCTTTGGCTTTGGAGACGGTGGTTTCCAGATGTCATTTGGAATCGGCGCCTTTCCTTTCGGTATTTTTGCCACAGCTTTTAACATCAACGACGGCAGACCTCCTCCAGGTAGCGGCACATTTCACCCTGAGCTTTTCGTTTTGTGCGTCTTTTGAAACGGCGGCGCCACTAACCTCTGCTGACCTTTTGCAGCGGCTCCTGGAACGCCACAGCACACGGACGAGCAGTTTCTCTCTCGACTCTTCCTGTTCGTTGCTTTGGTGATGATGTTTTGGCTGCTGATTGCATAAAAGCTTTGGAAACTGGACAGGTTGTTGTCACTTCAGATTGGACAGAGATTTTGTTTAATGTTTTATGTCGCTCCTTTTGAAATGCAGTTGAAACCAGATGTTTTACACGCCACAGTATAAAATGACATAACTAGTGTAACTGAGTTATTCAGATGAAGGGTTTGCGGTGGATTCTCCGTAATGCTGACACCGTTGAACGTCACTTTGTTTGTAATGACCAAACACTTCAGTTTTGGTTTCATTAGACAACAGACTATGTCTTATAAACTTCAGACTGGAGTCTCCTGTTGATATTTCTGGATAATTGTTTGACCAGATGAACTTTGCACTTTCAGGTTTTAGGAAATTGTACCTGAACATAAACCGTACTTGTGGAGATTCACTGTTCACGCCTTGGTTTCTCTTATTTTACACAAGGAAGCATTGTGTTTGTGCCCGAGATAGATCCGTATGTATGCCTCAGTTTAAGCCAAATGTGAATTAAACTTTACAAAGTCATAACTTTTGGCATTTCCAAATTGTTTAGAAAGAGAAGTAACTCACTGTTTCGGTAATTAGCGAATGACAATTATTTTATATAATTCTAACCTAAAAAATGAAAAGTTTAGTCTGATTTAATACTCTAAGGGATAAATGTATTCTATACAATGTAAATATCTGGTTTTAACTGTGTTTATTGATTTTATTTAGTTTGAAAAATTCCTGTGGTATTTAAACAGATCTGAACATCTGAGCTAATTTCCCTTTAAATAGGGACTGTGTAAAGTTGCAGCTCATTCTGTAATCTAGACCTGTTAATGGGATGTGTCTTTGCAAAACCAATACAAGAAAACCAGTCGGTTCAAATCTACTGTAGATGTGTGAAATTACTCATCATTCAGAAATCTGTACAGTGAAACAACAGCTGAGTTGCAGAAAGACTGGAAGTCTAATAGTCTGTGTTGGTCAGCAGGATTGATTTTGAACAAAATCTAAAGATACTGATGATTTTTTATTTATTTTTTTGTCCTAGTCTTAATTTAGTTACCCAAATCAGACTCTTGAGCAGTCATAACATTTTATTCAAGCCTTAAATAGATATGTGAATACTCATACTGACTGTGCTTCTATTTATGTCCACCTTGGGGACACTGGAAGCGGTTTCTTTAGAAAAACCTAAATACTGGAAACTGCTAACCAGTGATTAAATGCGCTGGTACATAATGGATTCAGGTTTTGACTAAACGGATGAGCAAGCATTGACCCAGAGCCTGAATTTGTTTCGTTTGTAATCAGATAAAAATCTTCTTTTCAAACAGTGTTTTGCTCCAAACTGTACAACCTTTTTCTTTCCTGGTTTTCACTGCAATTAAATGTAAAATATTGTAGATCAGAGAGTAAATGAAAACTGGTTGAAAATGGGGGTAACTTTTCTAACTGAATTTCTTCTGACAGTAAAGCTTTATAAGTTATGACTATTCCTTTGTTTCTGTTGTTTTGTTACTACTTAATCTCCACAAAAGCCATCGAATAAACACACAAATTTTAAAGTGACACTTTATTTAAAATTTAAGACATTTTGATGAAAAGATTTTTGAAGGCCATGCAACGTGGAAAGAAAAATAAGTTAAATTTTGATCGATTCTATGTGTCTTGCGGCGCCTTCTTTTCCTGCACGTTAAATTCTGCTTCGTACATTATCTGCTGGATCTTCATTTTAGTCTCGCACCTTTTCTGTGGGGCCAGTCTCTTCAGAGCTGGAACGAAGCTCAGCAGAAACAGCTCGTCCTCGTCCTGCCGCATCCTGGCGGGGCACGGCCCGCCGCCTTCTTTCACCGGCCACTTATTTGACAAGTCTGTACTTTGAGGGGACGCCGACTCTGGCAACAAAGTCCGTTTCCGTCCAGTGGTGCTGGTGGAGGCTATCTGGGAGACGGGGGGCATCTTGGCCACCATGGCCAGCTGAGTCAGCTCTGTGTCCTGAGACAACGCAGGAAGCTGCGTTACGAAGGCCAGCGGAGCTTTTTGCTCGGACGGACTCGTAGAAATCTTTATAGAAGTCTTGGTCGACTCTGACGAAGCGGCGTCTCCCTCAGCACTCCCGGATTCGTGGTCAGGGTTGTTGTCACTGTTGCCACAGATGTCCGTCACTCCCACTCTGGATCCGGTGAAGGGGGCGATAAAGTTCATCAGCTGTCTGTACTTCCATTTGCTTTGTACAAACTCTCCCTGCTTTTTGCCTTTGAGCTCCATCCGGACTTCCTTCAGGTAGCGGTCTCTTAGGTTCTTCCATTTCCTTTTGCATTCATGGGCTGAAAAACAAGATTTCAGAGTGTAAAACTGGAGCAATTTTCAATTTTCTGAAGTTCACAGTCAACGCAACAGTCTACCAGGACATTTTAGAGGACTCTATGCTTCCTTCTGCTGAAAGATTTTATCTAGATGCTGACATTATCTTCCAGCAGGACTTGTCTACTGGCCACATTGCCAAATGTACTGAAAGTTGGTTCAACCTTGGTGTCACTGTGCTTGATTGGTGAGAAAACTGCATTGACAGAAGCCTGTCAGTTTTACATAAATTAAATGTTTATCAATTGATCTTCAAAATTACACGCCATAAAGGATGGAAGTATTTAACTCTGTAATGAATTAATGAGTTTCATTTTCTGAAATGAGAGAAAATATCAAACTTCTTATGTATGTTTTTATCACTTTTTAGATGTTTAGATCAGGACTGCCGTAAAACACCTTAATCAAACTGATGTTTCTGCTTGTGTAACCAGAGATTAATTTGGTTCAGGTGTGTTGGAGAAAGGACACATCTCGAAGTTGGAAAGTAGTAAAGTGCCTTGATTGGATCAAACCCTATTAATGTGTTTAGAAGTGCCTGGTCAAAGTTAAAATCTGTATTAAAAAAAAAAAAAAAAACTTATCCCAATCTGACTAAATGTAAACTTAAGAATTGACAAAAAAAAAAAAAAAACCATCAATTTCTACAAGTGCAAATCAGGCTCTAAAGGTTGTTCTCAATATGTTTTAGGGTGAAAAAAAAATAAAACCGTATTTTTTTTTCATTTATAATTATGCACTAATTACATTAAGGTTTGTGGGTATAATGTGAAGAAAACCTTGAGGTCTGAATCATCTGCAAAGCATCTGTTTGACAAGAACAATCAGTTTCCTTTCAAAGATTTTAAGGCTAATTAATTGAAAAATAATTACATTTGCTCCAACCAGTACAGAGAATAAGTCTATATTGGGTGTTTTTATTTATTTGTTAATATTAAGTAATAAAAACCTGTATGTTGACTAACCGATGTGTAAAAAGTTTTTCAATTTATTTATTTAGCAATATTCTAAAGTTCGATCTTCAAAAATAAATAAAAAGACATTATTAAAGGCATTTTTGTGTATGGTAAGTATATCTCAGTTTTGCACTCTGCTGCCTTTGACTTTGCGCACTTATTCTGGGTTGGGGCCCTGCATTTGTCCCGCACCGTGTGGCATGTTTAACAAACCGAAGAGCTGCTGTGAACTTTTACGGCTTTTTCAGGAGCATTTTTTGCTTTTCCAGCCTTTCTAGCACATTTTCAGCAAAGAAAGTGCCTAGAATCGCTCGAAGCTCGGAGAATGCTGCGTGTCCATGCCGCTGAACAAGTTCAGTGCCGCGGCTAGCTCCGCGGTAGAGGCACGCCGCGCCGCTCCGCTTCGCGCAGCGCGGCCTGCGGCGTGGAGCAACGGCTGTCACCGCTAGCACGGCGCGCGCGGCTGCATCAACGTCAAAGTGGACCTAGCAACCAGGATAAACGCCTAAATCACAGCAAATCGCCAAGTTCAGAAGCGTGAAATACTTCTGTGTTCCGTAAACAACTCGTGCCTGATTAGGCTCCCGACGCAGATGCGGCTAAGCAAACAATAACTGGGAGGAAAGTTGCGATAAACAAATACTCACATGGGTAACCAAGTGCCATACTGATGTTTCTCCAAGCGTTTATACGACTTTCAGTGCAACGGTAATTCGGTAAAGTGACATTGTACAGTTCCGGGTAATTAAATACAGCTAAAATTAACTTATCTTCCATTTTGCCCTTGTATTTTCTGTTTCTGCTACTGTTGCGCGGACGCGGAAGCGGCAAGCTCCTTCCGCCTTTTCCGCCCTTGCTGCAGCTGCTCCAACGCAAGTTATCGCGAGTGGCGGACAGCGTGCCGCCCGTGTCGCTCTGCCGTGTGGACGTTACAGTGTTCTGACACAAGGGGGCGCACCAGTCAATTATCTTTTAAGCTAATACTGTTTTACCCAGAATACACACTAGCTACACTAAATATTACAGAAATTAATTATGGATTTACTGCATATAAGTTAAAACTTTACAGCGGTTTATGCTTCTTTTTTTAATTACTAACTAAATGTTTCAGAGTGGTCTAATAGAAGATATATAAAATGTTGAAAGTGGAAATTGTTTTTAGTAATAAATCAATTTTTCATTTCTAAGTGGGATTATACTCTGTGGGTCATAAACTGTAGCTGAAAAAACGATTCTTTCCTAACATTCTTCTGGCTTCAGACTATTTGAAATGCTCTTAATGCACAATTACACATTGTGTGTGTGTGTGTGTGTGTGTGTGTGTGTGTGTGTGTATATATATATATATATATATATATATTTTTTTTTTTTTTTTTTTAAAGGATGCCTTGTGACTTACTTTTAAAGATGACAGATAACGTCAGACATTCCATACATTTTTTTTTTTTTAAGTAAGAATCCCAGTCTTTGTATTTGCAGTCTTTGTTTTATGCAGGCCTTACCTTTGTTACAATTCTCTTTAGTCTGTGTCAAATTTTGATGCATATTCTTTTTACATATTTAAGACAAATATTTTTTGCAGTAATCTGCAATTCACTATGTGTTGTGGCTCAAATGTGATCTTGAATGCTATTTTGTCTTAGCATTATTCAGGTCTGAGTGAGCTCCAACTGCTGAATGCAAGACTAAGAAGCCTAAAAGTTTCAGAGCATTGGCCTGTAAAATGACATTTTAGGATTGTATTGAAAAGTTCATTTTCATACTGTGCAGGGCAAACATATCGCATTTTTACGCATCTGAAATACAGAAATCTAGGGTAAATAGTGCCAGGAGATACACAGTCAAAGGGAAGACTGCTGTTTTAATGGCTGCACAGCAGACATACATTAATACTGTCTAAAAGGATGGCAAGCCACAAAACGATCTGATAAACTGTTGCCGTTGTTTGTTGTCTCCATTTTTATTGATTTTCTACAGCTTTTTGTGTTCATCGATTGCGCTTGCTCCCCACTCGGGAGCAAAGGTCTAACTATTTTAAGTTTGAAGAGTTATTAAATTGCAGCATTACATTCCATTACATAATAACACTGTCTGCTTCAAATGGTGCAAGTCATTCTTGTCTTGTGATAAATCAATTAGTTCGGCTGCTAAGTCAGTTTACTCTTCAAATGCACCTGAAAAAAACAAATAAAAAAAAAAAATAAAGACGATATTTCCAACTGAGCCATTATAATTCTCTTCACTTTACCAGATGTACCAAATATTGCTTACAACAACAATAACACGAGCCTTTATAATTCTGATCCCCTATAATGAATTTTGAACCCTATGGACCTACAAGGATTTTGGCGCAATTCCTTCTATTGAGAACCACAATAACCTGAGATAACGATCTCGCACACAGCGCATACTATACATCAGCCATCTGAACGCTATTAAACCCGGGTGAAAAGGATGGGAATGGTGTTTATTGTTATCTGTTTTCAAAAGCCCTTATAACAGGTTGGAGCTTAAGACAGATTGTGGAAATCCGTTAATTCCCTGAAAGAAAAAAAAAAAGAAAAAAAAAAGGAGATGTATTGCCTTGTATGAAATCGCAGGATTTGCTGGGACGGAGATGAATTTAACCAGTAATAGCTTTACCTCCGCTGTGCACATTGTCAGCGAAGTCAAACTGAAAAGACTGCAACACAAAGATAAGACACAGGATGTATGATCGTGAATATAAACCACATTTATGGATATATAACCATGAAGCTGCACCTTTGTTGCATCTTTATTCCGATTTCAACCACTCATTTGCTATGGGTGGTTAAATGTCAGCCAGGAGTTGGTTTGTGTAACTTTCAGAGCAAATCTACAAATTAATACAAGATCGTTTGTCATTAAAACTGAGCATTAGAAGCAATATGAAATTAATTCAAAGGCTAATCCTTAAATTCATCATACACAAGCATGAGACCACACCAAAGGTGTCCGTCTATAAGTCCAGGTTTCTAATACCAAGCAATCCCCTTTTCTCTAAAACCTCAACAATGAGGATTTTAGGAGCTCTCCACTTTTCATTTTATGCAGTGAAATCTGATTTTGCTTGAAGAAAGGAATGAGGCGAGATTAGCCGAATCTGCCGTCCTCCCTAACCTCTTCACAAAACTGCCCAGATTAGCTCAGAATTAAGTTTCAACCGTTTTATGTGTCTGGTCCACAGGGGGATTATAGTTTTACTTCCATCTTTTTTTTTCTTCTTTCTTTTTGCCTATAAGGGCCAGACTTGCTCTTGTAGAAGGAGTAGAAGCAGAGGAGCCACTGAGAGGGAAGTATCACAGAGTGTTAGAGGCCTCTATCTGGTTATCACTACTGCTTTTGAGCTCAAGGAATTCCCTTAAAAAATGGACGGACACATCAAGATGGAAAGACAAAAGTTTCCGTTCACCATTGAGAACATTCTGAACAAATATCCTAGCAGTATTGGAGGCAAACAACCATGTGGAACAAGAGTTCTTGGACTGAAGGAGAAGATGGTGTGTCCTGAGCCTGTTCATCACGCCTGCTTGTGCTGCTGTTTCTGCTCCCACTGCGCTGACATGCTGCACTCTGATCTCATCCATGGCGGTAGGAACAAACCATCAGCTGTCTTTGCATAAAGTGACTATGGAAATTCAGTTTTATGTTCTGAAACCCTGAAGGCAACACTTTGGCCATGTAAAGGCGGGGTTGTAGCTCATAAAGCTATATAGACTCTCAAGCTACAGGTGTTACTAGTGAAGATTTATATGCAGATTTATTTAATGAGGACAAGGAAGTCGGAAGACTTAAAAAACTGGCACCCAAGTAAGAGATTTAAAAGCGTTTTCCAGTGATGCAGTCTGCCTGTCGTTATCACGTGTCAAATGAACCCCATGTGATAAAAACTGGAAATCAAAACAGATATCCTGTCAGCATTAATGTAGATATTGCAGTTTCTGGTGCAGTTCTGACCAGCATTGTAATTTTAAGCCTTGTAGACACTGGTCAAGTTTCACCATAATCCACATTATTAGTCTGTGGTTCACATCTGAAGAACCTTACTGTCAAAACAACACTGCCAGTCTGTCTGAAGTATTTTCTCTCACTCTGTTTGTCAGAAAAACACACCCTTCTGTGACTGTCTTGATTTATAGTGGCATTCCAAATTATAGTTAATAATCCATGTAGCAGCTTCCTGTTTTTGTGGATATGACTCAAAATGATCTTTTCAGTTTCAGAAAAGTGCATTTGTCATTTTCATTTGATGACATATGTGAATCTTGTTGCAGCCTGTCAGTATGGATGGAATCCAGCAGCTATGGTCTCAGAGACGTGCCGGCTTGGGGAGGCTCACAGGGAGGAGCAGCATCCTAAGGGGGGCCAGGTGCAGAGGCGAACCAGGCGTCACCGTACAATTTTCACCGAAGAACAGCTGGATGCACTGGAGGAGCTGTTCCTGCAGAACCAGTACCCAGATGTAAACGCGAGAGAGAAACTTGCACAGCAAACTAACTTAAGAGAAGAAAGAGTAGAAGTAAGACAGCAGCTGCATGTGTTGCTAACGCTTGATGGAGAGGTTTCACTGTCTTTTGATTATGTGGACATGAACAATCCTGCCAAATATTGCAAATGAAGAATGGGAGGTATTAAATAATATTTCTGTCTCTTTTCTTCCTGGTAGGTTTGGTTTAAAAACCGAAGAGCAAAATGGAGACGTCAGAAAAGACTGTCATTTGTAGTCGGAAACACTGAAAACTAATTTCTTTCATATAGATTTACAGCAACGTGGAAATTTATGGAAACCTTAAGTTATATTTTTTTGCTCATGATTCAAATAAATAGCCAAGTTCATGAACAAAATGGATCTAATTGTGTCAATTTGATCAAATGAACCTGCATGCAGAGACTAGCAATATACGCTAATCTCTGCGTATATTTTGACATTTAATTTAATCCATATATCAAGAATATAAGAAGTCGTTTTGTAAAACGGCTTCTTGTCATGTGATTATGATCTAATAAATACTTTCATGACTCTATTGTTTGTGAATAACCTCGCTAGTTTTGTCGTACAACAGAACAAAGTTGTTTATTTGTAAAACAAAGTTGTTGTTTGTAAAAGTCTAATGCACAGACTTTTTGAGAAAAAGTCTTAAAGAAAATGTGTGTCTTTGTTGAGCAGTTCAAATCCAGATATAATTTTTTGTCAGGTTAACATGGATAGACTATTTATTTTTCTCAGTGAATGTGGAATTATTATTATTATTATTATTATTATTATTATTATTATTATTATTATTATTATTATTATTATTATTATTATTATTATTATCAATCATGACATCAGGCCAGAAGTTACTAGACCTTCAGCATCATTTATTTTCAGATTTAGGCACCTCCATACAGGTATAGCGAAAAAACTGTTATACCACATGAAAGTGCAATACTTTCGGCCTGCATACAGTGAACCATTAGATGATTAACTCAGCTAGTTGCGTTAATTAGCTTAGTTAATCAGATGATCAACTCTACTAAGCCTAATAAACAACTTTAAACAGTTGTTGCATTCCCTGTATCAAGCCACTACTGAACCAGAGCGAGACAACGAGACTTACCTGGGCTAAAGAGAAAACAAACAAAATCAGATAAAATTTGGAATAAATAAATATGAGATATTTTAAGACGTAGTAAATGTGTTAAAGTGGACTCCATCACATTTAGAGGGAAAAAATATTTTAAATGTTGAAGTCTAAGCTAGACTTTCTCTTTATATATAAATATTTTATATATATTTTTAAATATATATACAGGCAGGAATAAGGTTTGCTTAGTTTCTTGATTTACACTCCTTACTGGTTGGTGGCGGTAATGCACCATATTGCTGTTGCCAACCGCCATTAAACTCTAGTAATAATGGCAGTAGTAGTAGAAGAAGAAGTAAAAGAGGAAGAAGAAGACAACATTACGTAATTACGTTGCGTGTGGTGTCGTACTGTGGCGTAATGGCTAAAAGTTAAACGAAACGTTATACTTAGCAAGGCTGACTCTTCTTTTAGTCTTTATATATTTATTTCCTTAACTTTATTTTATACATATGCTATTTTTTAGCTGAAATACGCCCTTCGGTATTATTTAGAAGTCATTTTTTTATCGCAATAGAGTCGCCGTTATCCTTTGAGCTAAAAGGCTAACAGGCTCCATCCACAATGGAGGGTAGCGCCAGTGTTCGGAGAGCCTTGTCCGGGACTCTGGTTCCTTCAGCGGTCACAACCGTGGCTCTGTGTCAGCCTGAGGACAAAGAGGAGGGAAAACTGAAGAGAAAGGTTCTCGATGAAGAGGATTATATTCAGGTTAGTAACGCAAGACAAACACGGATTCAGAAACGACCTTGATCTCAAGATGTAAACATGTCATTAACAATGTAAGCGTCGACGTATTTCCAACGTTTTGGCGTACAAACTTAAAAGTTATAAACCTATGAGAAGTAGGAACTGGATATGTTTGCGCAATGTTCTAATCGTTACTTGATATCATTCAGCTATTTTACAATTTTCTTAAGATTTTTGTTTAGGAGAACATGTTCAGCTCCAAATATAATAAAGCAACAGATTCAGTTTTTCCACCGATCTCTGCAATTAGTCGTGCAGAGATCAGACTCGACTAATTTTCTTGTGATCAACCACAGGGTATTTTGATTGACTTTAGAACGAAATCAAGATGTTTGAGATTCTTCGATGTATAAAATAGAGATGATTCTTGAAATTCATTTTCTGCTACATTCACAACTACTGCCCCTTTTAAATAATTTGGACAGTTTTCTTCTTAATCAAAGTTGGTCCAGAATCAGAACTGTAAGGTCATACCTCCAAGAAAACTGGAAATCAGTATGAACCAAGAAAAACCTAATTGGTACATTTCTGCTTAATGCTGCAGAACTGTTTTATGTTGCCTTAAATTTGGTTTTGTACGTATTCTTACTGTTTGTGTCTTTCTTTACTTGGCTGCTTTTGACAGAGCTTGGAGAAAATTATCCAAAGGGACTTTTTCCCAGATGTCACCAAACTTCAAGCACAAAAGGAATACCTTGAAGCGGAGGAAAGTGGAGACCTCGAGAAGATGAGGGAGATATCCATTAGATACGGCTCATCGTTGAACAAATCTACACCACAAACCTCTGTACCTTGTAAGTAGAAGATTTCCAAATGAAATGAGTATTTATTTTACACTATATGATTTTTTTTTTGAGTGATTTCTTTCTATTCCCTTTTTTATTTTTATTTTTCGCAAATGCAAGATTTGACTCCTGCCAGCTTTGAGACACCAGTTGGTCACGCAGGATCGCCGTCCTCCACTTACTGCAGTAAAAGTTCAGCTTTGGGTAAGTTAAGACAAATATGCTCAGTTTAGTTTAACACTGTTGATGTGGAAGTAAATTCAGTAGATATATGTGTAAACTAGAGTAATTGACCCATACATTTGTTGGACCACGTTTCTGTAGAGAAAAAGGATGATGACAAAGAAGAAAAAGAGCTGCCCAGTCTGGATCGTTTTCTTGCTAAAAACACCAGTGAAGATAATGCATCCTTCGAGCAGATAATGGATCTGGCAAAAGACAAAGAGAAACTGAAGCACGCCTGGTTATATGAGGCAGAGGCTGAATTTAAACAGGTTGGTATTGATTTTGGGCTGTTATTTTCAAAGTAATTTAATGAGATGCCTGAATTGGAGGGTTTTTATGTTTGTTTTTTTCTGGAGATATGATTTTTTTTTTCATTATGGATGATCTGCACACTTTGATATTTATGAGTTTAAGCAATTATCATGGCATGTTTTCTGTTAGATCTTGTTCTTTGATGTCTTAGTTTCAGATCCACACATATCTCATTCAAATAATACAGGCTCTGTTGATGCTCCACTGCTCTCATCAAGCAGCACCATCACTATGTGAAAAATCACAATATCTTGAAACTAAGTTAAAACTGTCTCAGATAATTTACACCGTAGCTTCAGAGGCGTTATTTGGGTACAGCTTAAATTAAGCCATCAGCCTCCAGTGTGATTATAGCATAAGGTGTTTTTGTCGGCTTACAAGTTTTAGCTGAAAGTTGCATCACAACAACTCTGAGGCCTGTAGGGGTTGCTTGTTTCCAAAGCGACATTAATCCTGTTTATGATGCTGCCATGTAATTAAATCATCTACAGGAAAAAAAAATAAAGAAATTTAGCTGCACCTGCATGGTTTTGCAGTGCGCTCAGACACGTAGTGCTGCTTTGAAGCTGCATTTGGATGTTTCCTGGACATTAGAAATCAGAAAAGAAAACATGACTGCTTTTGGGTGCATTTGTGGTTTACTGTAGAAAGAATGGAAAAGATTTAAATCATCTGTGATCTTTTTTTTGCAGCGCCACGAGGAGAACCTCGCCCTCCCGTCAATGGAGAAAGCTGCTCTTGAATGCGTCAAAGCTGGGCTGGAAACGTGGGAGTACAAAGCAAAAAATGCCTTAATGTACTATCCAGAGGGTATGAATGTTAAACTGAGAAAACTGCTTGATTTTTTAATTAGTCAATTTCACTTTAACTCAGCCACAACATTTTCTAAAGTGTGGCATAAAATGTTTGATGATTTTTTAAATGTAATTTTTACCTTTATCTTAGGTGTTAAAGATGATGATGCAATCTTCAAGAAGCCCAGGGAGGTGGTGCACAAGAACACTCGGTTTGTTGGAGATCCATTCAGCAAAGCGCTGAACAAAAGCCAGATTCAACAGGCCGCGGCCCTCAATGCACAGGTACCTACAATAATGGGTGAAGTTTTCACAGCACAGAAACCTTGTGTAAAATGAGTTTAAAACCACATTTTTTTTTAAATAATATTACTGTTTTTATTTAAAAAAGCAAATCACATATTGCTCCAGCTGTTGCTAAATATTATTAGTTATAAAAATTGTAACATTTATATTGGGATGAGTTCTGCTCTTTTGGTTTCCAGGACTTGACTGTTTTACTTAAATTTTTGTTTTTTATTTTTTCAAAAGAAATGCTTATTTGAATGGTGTCGCTTATAGATTCTGTTTGTTTAATTTACATGTTTTTGCAGTTCAAACAGGGTAAAGTTGGCCCCGATGGGAAGGAGCTAATACCGCATGAATCCCCAACAGTGAATGGATATGGCTTCGAAAGGACTCCATCACCTGCCCCTGGTGAGTGAACCTGCAAATTATTCAGTCCTATGAAGTAGGGCTGAAACAAGTGTGATTAATCGATTATTGAAATAATTGTCTAACTTACTAGTAATTGATTAAAGGTTAATTGGAGTAAACAGACCCTAAAATATACCATTTGCTGAAAACATAACACTCTCAAAGCAGTAATTAGGCAAAACTGTTAAAACAAATTACACATTTTGCATTTTAGATGACAACTTTCTTTAAAAGTTCTATCTAGAACTCCTAAACTTCACCTGGTTCACATTCTGCAAATTTCTCTTGATAAGCACCTTGTGATGTCCAGTTTTTAATTGGTTACATCTAAAAAATAGTCAACATATCAGCCCTGCTTAAGTAAAGCAGAAAGTGCTTATTTAAGTATCGTATTGCATTTTTAATGCAAAAAAAAAATAATTTTCTTATTTAGAAAAATGATTTACATTTTTTGCATATTTTTACTATTGTATAAAATAAGCACATGTGTTTAAATGAAAAACCTGAGAATAATCAGTTGCTAAAATAATCATGACCTGCCGCCCTACTTTGAGGTTCATTCACTTTTTAAGTTCCCTCTTTTCTATTTATTTTATCCATTATCCAAACTGATGACTTCCTACTTTCATACTTGTGTTTGCTCAATCATCTGTTCCAAATTAGTTTAATGGCACATATTTTATTGCTTGCTCTGAGTTTCTGAGAGGTATTCTTGTGGATAGTTTCATCCAAATGTCATTTTTGACTTTTTCAGGTGTTGCTGATTCGCCTCTGATGACCTGGGGAGAGATAGAGAGCACTCCGTTCCGGCTGGACGGATCAGATACGCCGTATGTTGAGCGAAATCACGGCCCATCATTCAAGGTTAGCGAGATATCCTTTTTTATGTCTGCGTTATTAATGTCTAATTATTTATCTCGCTACATTTTGATGCTTATTGTTGAATTCAAAAGATTCCCGAACCAGGGCGAAGAGAGAGGCTGGGTATAAAGATGGCAAATGAAGCTGCTGCAAAAAATCGTGCAAAGAAACAGGAGGCATTGAGAAGGGTTACAGAGAACCTGGCAAGGTAAGGAGTGCACTATCTTTGTTAAATGTTTTCCTGATTTATACACTGATGGAGAAATTCTCAAAACTAAGAGCACACTTTTTCTACCTTGCAGTCTTACGCCTAAAGGTCTGAGCCCAGCCCTGACGCCCGCCCTGCAGCGGCTTGTAAATCGGACTTCTAGCAAATACACAGACAAAGCGCTGCGGGCAAGTTACACGCCGTCGCCCTCGCACAGGGTCACCCCCTGCAAGTCTCCCTTCGCCGGACCAGCCACTCCTTCAGGAACGCCAACGCCCACCAAGGCTAAGACGCCGAGCTCGCAGGACCTCACATCACTCACGGACAATCTGCTGCAGCTTCCCAAGAGACGGAAAGCCTCAGACTTTTTCTAAGAAAAGCTGCTCTAAGTTCAAACTGTTAAAAACTTCTGTTTAAAAAGTCTTTAAAACTTAGAAGAGGATTTCTCCAAATAAAGGACAGCTAGAATTTCTAATGTTCTGTTGCTAAATTCAATGGCAAATATGATTATTAGTGTCTCTGTGAAATGCATCTTGTCCAATTTTCTCAGTATTTCCCTTTTTGAAATGGAAAATTTGAGAGATTATGTATTTATTACAATCTAGTGTGGTTCTTGAAACTTATACAAACACATGGGATCATAAAGCCAAGCTCAATATATCAGTGTTTGTTTCTGTTACTTGAAAATGTTATAAAATGTAAGACTTCTGGATTTTTACAATGCAATATATGAATGTGGTAATATTTTAGTGAAAATTACAGAAGCACAACTGCAGACTTGCAGAAATGTAAAAAAAAAATAGGCAGAAGCAGCAGAATAAAGCAAAAGCCTTCAAAGCACAAATAGAAAACTTGTAGAAGAGTGAAAAATTTCAGTCAATGCAAAAAATCCCAATCATAAAGTATTAGAAATTTGTGCAGAACTCTGTTTACAAAGCTAAACTGTAAGGTGACAAGAGTAAGTGTTAAAATGAGTTAAAAAGCTAAAGCTAGCTGAAATACTAATAGCCTGTAGGTTAGGGCTAGCATCTTGACCTACAACAATGATCATGAAGTTTGAAAATAAAACATAGGCTAGCACTAGCATGTTGATCTACAGTAACATACTCAATGCAATTGTTGGAATTGGGGTTGGAAGATTTGGGAACCCTCAGAGCTAGTGGGCCAGTGTATCTTAGTGGCCAGAGCAAGAAAGTTGTTAATTTGCCAAAAAAGTGAATCTGAGTTTCTGGTTGTCATTAGATGTAGCATTCATCTGGTTAAAACAAGAAAGTTTTGAGTTTTGCATTTTGCTGAGACACTGCTTCTGAGTTTATTCTGTTTATTCTGTTTGTTCTGGCTTTTAAAAGCTTTTAAAAGCTTCCATATAAAGGGGCTCCCTCTGACTCCATGTTCTCACTCTGTTTCATCAATGACGACACTCAAACATCCCACGAAGTGTTGATGTTTTGCTGTTGTGTACCTTTAATGTTTAAACCAGACTTTTTTTATAAGGTGTAAGTATAACAAAAATGTAAAACTTGTTCAAATTTGTTTTATATCTTGTTATTATAACCAGAAGAGTTCTCATAACAAAATTCTGTTCCTGAAATGGTATGGAACCTGTCAAATAAAAATGCTAATATATAGCAGTGGACCCCCAATGGTTCAACTCTCTTCCACCGCCTCTGTGAGCAGCGTTAAAAGTTGCTCCCATTGTGGCTCCACCCGCCCCCCCACATGCACAGTGTCTGTTTGGGTATAATCTGCCAGACTCCGCCCCGGCAGCACCTCCAGCTGATGGTCCGCCTGTGAGCTGCTGAATGTTTGGAATTGTTGTGATGGGAGGCCGCAGCCATCTTGGATGAGCGCCGCTCCGCACAGAGCACCAACGGTCGACGGTGACGGTGGAGCAGCCATCCAGCTAGCTAACGTTAGCTGCTGCTGGGAGAGATTAACCTCGCCTCTTATTACGACTATGCTTTATTTGCGCCGTGTTACGTAGTCGACGCATTGTGTGCGCAAAAATGGGCATAAGTAGTTTTAAACGTTTTGCGGCTATAATTTAAAAAAGGCAAAGGCGTTGCTGAACCTCGGTATATTTTTACATTTCTGGATAGAGGAGTTACTATGAATGGAGGATAAATGTTGCCGAAGGCTGACAGCAGCAGTTTCGTCCTCCTCTTCTCTCTTCTCTTCGTTCTCACACTAACGGACCCACCACGGACAGGTAAATAAACCCCAGTTTGTTTATTTTTTGGCATGTGTTCCTGTTCCGTTTGCTCGACTAAAAAAAAAGGTGAGAGAAACAGATTTACAGCTGCAGCCTGCAGGTCAGGCGCAGCGGCCTGTTGGTCAGACCTGGGACTCTGGTAGTTTTCAACCCGTCTCCCTGCTGCTGCTGTTCAGGGTGCAGCTCCAGCTAGCCGTGTACGCAGTACCTGTATTTCACTCCAAAACTAGGTCACTTGCAACAGCCAGCAGATGTACATTTATTAGACTTCATTGTTTTTATTTTTTTTTATTGTTATTGTTTTTAATCAAAGATGCTAACTTCGGTTAATTATACTTTAATTCCTCATTAAAATGGTGCACCCTAATTTAGTTTAATTAGTTAATTTAATCACTGCAATCCTAGGTTGATCTCCCTCACCTAGTCTGTAATTTAAAATGCATGAAAGGGATTCATCTTCCTGCATCACCAAACCTGGCTCACATTCATCTCCACCATTAAACACAACTGACTTGGCAGAAAAAATACTAACAATTGTTACTGCTGTCTGTAAAGATGACTTGGTTAAGTGAAAACCCTGTGTTTTGCTCTAAATAATGCACCACCTTATTGGAATACTACTCTATTATCTGTTTAGATATCTTTTTTTTATCAATCAAGGAAGTGTGGATTTTCCTGAACCAAAAGCATTTATTGGTGCTTTGAATGATCTTCTGTAAAAAGCTTTGTAAGCATCACCACAGGACAAATGCTCTGTGGTTTCCTTCAAGCTCGGTCTCGTGATCCCCTCAATTGTGTTGGATTAGAGTTACCGTTATCAGTGGAGCTCAAGGATAAACTCATTATTGTTTGGCTCTAACCAGAGGACTGACCTCCTACCTAGAGAGCAAATTAAAAGGAAAAAGGAAAACATTGTTTATATTTGTGTTGTTGGCATTTATTTGACAGCTTCTTTTCAGTTTGTAGTCAAATTAGGTTTTTAGAGGGGGTTACAAGATGAGTTAGAGCTTTGCTGTTGTATTTCCATAGCTTTAGCCCTTAGTGTGAAGGTCATTTTTGTGCACATTTCATCAAGATGCCCAACGCTTTTGAGAACAATGCGTAGAGTTCACTCAGTGCATGTTTGGAAACGGCTACTGGTTGTTTGGGTGATGATATTTTTCACCGTGTGTCGCTGTCGGTTTCTGTGGACTCTTATCTTCTTGAGAGCTACTTGACAAGGACTTCAAGTACTGAAAAAGAAACAAAATTACTACTCGCATAATTTAGGTGGACAATAAAATTATTAATAGAACCTGCTTCAATTTTACCAGGATGTTATTTAGCAACCATGCAGCCGTTCGGCATTCATAAATCTCAAAGCTCATTGCATCCTTATTTTTACACACCACATGTATTTCACAACACATTTACTTAGCTTCATTTAATATTTAATAGTGCTAAGTGTATTTTTTTAAAATAAGGACACAGACTTTCATAAGTCAAGTATGAATTAAAGGGAGACAATCAAACAACAAAGAATCTTTTTTTCTGGTCGAGAGATGGAAGCAACTCTTGCATGTGCATTGTGTGTAACGCTGCACACTGTGGTGTAACCTTGTGTAACATTGTGGTAGGGTTTGGTACACATGATGGGCCTCTCAAGAGTTTGAGGTTATTTTCACGACCTCTGGTTTGCTCCAATAATATGGAGAATGGATTTTAGCATTAAACTGTGGCTGGCTGAAAAACCACACAAGAGTTTGTTCAGACTACTTCAACTGGGGTGTTGTGTTGGAGACTAAAAATCAAATAAAATAGCAGACTAAAACTCCTCACAGCCAGAATATTTTAAAAATAACCGTTCGCTGAAGTTTTTTTGTGGACTTAAAATAGACCGAAGATTTGTGACTTGCTCATTTAAAACATGAAGAAGTTCATTTCGGCTTTTGTCTGGCATCGTTTTGCAACATTTGGCTTGTTACTTGTAGGAGTATATAAATGATTTCAGAGCATAGTAATTCATTGTTACTATGAAATATTAAACTGTATGCAAAGATAATTTTGATGTACCTGTTAGGGTTCTCTGTGCGGTTGGGAACAGGTTTTTGATTGTGTTATGCCCCCCTGTAGAAACCCGTAAAACATTCCTGATCATCTTGACATTCCTGACTCGAAATAAGACCTTTTCTTAAAAACAAAAAACAAAAAAACTTGTGTGGCTGGGCGATCTAATGTTTACTCATTCTGAAACGAGGTGAAAAAAAATTTCTTTGAGAGAGATTTATGTGATTATACTGTCTGGAATATAATTTTATACATTTTTGAAGTTTCAGTTGTTACTACCTCTACTTTTGCACGGACTGTGGTAACATTTCCTCATAAAATGAGGTAGTCCAGTGGTACTACTTACCATTTGCGTTTATCGAATCAGAACTGAAACTGAAGTCTGTCCGGGGTAAAAATATAATTAACAACTTCTTGTTGGTCCATTAAAATAGCAGAAGTGGCAAAGCAGTTTTTTACACAATGAAAAAACTGTCTACTTGGGTTAGTTTTTTTTATTTATTTTTTGAAGGAAATTGACCCACAGAGCTTTTATCTGCTCAAAGATCGAATTAAATGCGAGAAGATACAAAGAAAAATAATTACCTGAACCCACTCGCTGCTTTTAACACAAACCTCCAGGTTGAATCATCGGTGCGGGAGAAAGCTGCTGTACATTGCCATGTTTTTGCTCTCCATTATCAGGCCAGTCTGGGCTATAAATTGTCAAAAAAAAAAAAAACGTTTCTAAGTGAAAGAACACCCGTATTAAAATGTTGCTTGGTTATTTTTCACTCTTGTTTGTTTTCTCGCAAAGAGAGTTTCTGAACGGCAGCCTTGATGAGCTCTTCTAACACAGAGTTAATAACGTTAAGGAAGCGACTCGGTGTCCTAACAACACGTCTCTACAGCTTACTTTAAACTGGTGTTTGCTCCTGTTTTTGTTCGGAGCATTGAGCTGAAGTTCACGGATAATTCTGGCGCTTTTATTCTTCCGTTTGACGATAACGGTTGATGATTTTCCTCAGAAGGTTGCAGTGAGGTTCCACAGCAGGGATTGCAGGTCATTTTACATTTTGAAGCTGAAACAGCCAGCGCAGTCTCTCTTTCACGGTGAATGTCATTGTCGAGGCTTTAAAACATTTGCACAATAATGTGCACTTCCTAAATGCATTTCTGCAAGCTGTGCACATACAAATGAGCTGAGTTTTCAAAATTGACCTTGCGAAGCATGATCGCATGACTCACTTGGTAACACTGAATGTGGCTGACGTGTATCAACAGTGTGGATCAGAAAGGGATTAGGAAACTAGGATATGAATAATTTAAAATGATCTATACTGATATTTGGGCATGGCACTTAATCTCCATGATGAAAATGTAAAAACATTTTTGTTGTTTGGCTTTGAACCATTGATTCAGCACATCATACCCTAATTTTATTAAATGCAGTTTGTTACTTTAGGGTTGCATGATATCAGAAAATCTTGAAAATGTGATATTGTTGTTGAATATATTGTGATATTTTTCCTTGCTCTTCATTTCTCTATCATTGCGATACTAAATCATTCTGTGCGCTTAAACATCCTGACCACTTTCAGATTTATTATGCATCAGCATCAGGGGCAGATTTCATCTAGCCACACTGTAATGCATGGAGCTTTAAGTAGAATTGCTTATCAAATATTGCCCAAAGTGTGTCTCATATTAATGATTATTTAAGTATGAAATTGAAGAACTCCTTTGTAAACGTTCTTAAACAAAGGGCAGTTAGTTGAAGAAAGGATCAGTATTGTATTTAAAACATGAATAATTTGTTTTAAATTTCATTATCATTAGTCCAAAAATGTCTCTATCCACTGCCTGGAACAGATTTACTCAACCTTTTATAGTCAACTTTTACCCCACTCTATTGTCATAAAATGTACTGAATACGCAAACTTCATTTGCTATTTTAAAATAAAGAAAATGTAGATTCCATGTATTATTAAATTAATTAAAGATATATACTTATCTAGCATTTATAAGACAAATTTATGAATATGTTAAAGGCCTTACCACAAATTTTTGGGGGGTTATGTTTTTTTGTTGTTGTTTTTTTCCCCCTAAAAGCCCTTCTATCAAGTCTTAAACAATTTTAAAAAAATCTTTTTATCCAAAACATGGTGTCGGATAAAAATTCCTTTCAGATTCTCTGTTCGTATTTCTGGAAAATTCAGAAGTGGGCATTATCGTTACACACTTAAAAATAAAGTGTTTTAGACTGAGAACATGGTGATAATCAAAGCTGGTCTTTAACGTTTGATAACTTAAAGCATCTATAAGCTCTGTTCTTGTGCATTTTTCAGTCATACAGTTATAAATGTATCAAATATGCAAGTAATCATCCATGCAGTCAGACTTCATCTGCTTCAGAGCATGCATTTATATTAAAAGTCGATATAACACAATTCAAATATTCTGTGCTTCTCTGACCAAAGAAATTGTAATGTTGCGCAGAAAAATATATGAAGAAATTCTGCAGATGTTCAGATATTTATTATGCTGATAATGCTACTGACTTTCAACTTGACAAATTCCTCCCTCCCCCTTAAAGACATGCATATTTAATATTCCTCCTCAGTGATATATTTTTCAATCCATGGCTTTTAATGTTATCCCTGCTTGTTGGTCATAATGCATTCAGTCCCTGGAAACTAACACAACCCTGCAATAGGATACATCTCAATCCACTTGGTGTCACTAAAAAAAGATGTTTTAGCAATCTTAAATGGTTCCTCACAGAGTGCAGCGCTGGTGTGTAGATCTACGTCCAATAGTCTGCATTCAGCCAGAATAATTTTATTACATTTTACTGAATTTTTAGCATGTTTTTAGGTTGGGTGCAACAGTCTTTAATCTAAAAAAAAAAAGTATGTGTGATTGGGGTTTTGAGGGCCGGGTAAATTAGGTTATGTTCATAAGTTTGCAACACAAACTCCATTAAACTTGCAATGTAGTGATTTATTTGAATTGCGGGTAAAAATGAAATGGTAATTAACTAGATAGTCATTTTATTATTGTCTGTATTTATTTCAGGTCCACGGCTAGCTCTGGCAAGATTATTGTCAGGTAAGAAAGCTTTTTTTCCTTTTTTCCTTTTTTTTTTTTTTTTTGTCGAGTTGAGTTATCGTTTCCCGAGAAAGGACCAGCAGCCCCAAAATGTTGTTTTACAAAATTCCCTGAATATTTTCTAATTAGGGAAGTTTTGTCTAAAGTCCTCTGTTACCCAATCCCTAAAATAGTTTTCTGAGAAGCAACTTAAAGGTCATATTTGAAGTAAAAACATGAAGCAATGAAGCTCCAAAGATGACGGTTTGGTGCCTTTTGTCCTTATCGAATGTCATCGACTGTAGAGGTTAAGTTCTGGTCAGCTGAAATCTTGAGGCTGCTTTTTTGATGACAACTTAATAAAAGCAGCATTGTTGTTTTTACTTCAGTGACCTGATCTTGGCAGTTTGACAAATTTACTCTTTGAAGCAGATTGTCTTAACATGCTGTTTGACACAAAACAGATGCCTGTTTAAAAATGTGCAGACAAGATCAAATTTGTCTGCAGATTTATGAATCCATCTTTTATCATCGCTCTTTTGGGAGATTAACATCTGTAGAGAACATGAGAAGAAGGCTGAATAGTTTCTAAGATAGTTTGCCCCACATTTGACACCTGTTTGCAGCCATTTCAACCACCACCATCTTTGATTTTAAACGTTTATTTTGCTCCCTTTAAAGCTATTCATGCGTATTTTATATCCCTGCTGTGTTTTTCTTGTTTGCACGCAGTTAACCACACAACCCATCTTGTTGTGTTTCAGAGCAGCGCTGCAACACTGGGCAGTTTGCCTGCCGCAGTGGGAAGGTGCAGTGTATCCCCATAACCTGGCAGTGTGACGGCTGGACAGCATGCGAGGACAAAAGCGACGAGATGGACTGTCCCCGTAAGTTCGACTCCCATTATGCAGCCATTCTAACACCTGTGCTTCTGGAGCTTTGATTTCTCTGGAGGCCTGCAGCACACAGGATGTTTCAGGCATAAAGGATCAAATCACAGGCAAGCAGCTTTAAAAAAAAGAAATATGGCTGCTCCTATGGTCCCTTCGGGTTGTAGAGAAATTGCATCAATCTGTATTCTGTTTTGCAACATGTCTACATAAGGGCATATTTGGTATATTCCTCCCTAGAATTGCTGTTTACATTTGCAGTGAGTGATTAGTATCAACAAACCTCCATATTCCCCAAAAAGCATTAATATTAATAAACAAACAAATCAGGACTAGTGGTGTAAAAACAGGAGAACACCGGGTTAAAGTCTCTGTTTTTGTTTACCATTGGGTTGATCCCCTCAGCAGTGTGTAGATGTTACAGAGCTAAGCCTTTTGACCGAAATCCTATTGTTTCCCCCTAAATCCTGACGTCTTATCCCCGGATGCCTGATCGCATAATGGGAATTATTAGAAGGATTGAGAACAGCATGTGACCTCCATAAAGGAGTAGCTGTTCTGGCTTTGAGTTAATGCTGGTGGTGTACACCTGATTACGGTTTCACACTGGCCCCTTTTTTCGTTATTCAATAAGGCTACAAACTCCTGAAGTAGAAGAAAATATGATCACGTTTTCATCTTCACGTCTAATATTTACAACCATTTAGAAATGTTAATATTTTTAGTCAATTTTAAACAGAAGTTTTTTTTTTTTTTTGCTTGGTCATAATTTGCAGAGGATGTGAAAACACAAGATGAGCTCAATGGATGCTCGTGCAACCAGAGAAATTATTTCATTAGCAGGTGTAATTTCAGTTGATGGAAGCTTTGTTTTTGGAGAGGCGGCTGGGTTTCCCCCAGTGTATTTTAAGCCTGGTGGGCCACCAGGCTTTACTTTTGCCCCCACCAGGCTTAGCATTGCTTATTTATTGAGGGTTTTTTTTAATGTTTGCATTTTAAGACTTTATAGTTGGTGTTCAGCTATTAAACTTCCAATCTTCCAATAACGCATAATTATCAAGTGATATTTTCAAGTTTCCTGTCAACTTTAAACATTTTTTTTAATTCAAAAACACGACGGGCCGCTGGATAAACGATTGTCTCAACCACTGGGCTTCGTAAGTTTTCTGAGGGAAACCTTGTGCATATTGGAACTTGAAGTCAGCGTTTGAAAGATTCTCAATCCTCGGCAGGTGTTCCAGTTGATTTTTCAGTCGGAAGTCGGATTTTTGCATTAACGTTGTAATCCGAACAGCTGCTAAACCCAGACTTTTACATTAGAGAGGCATGATTCATCCTTCCAGAGAACTTTCTCCACTGCTCCAGAGTTCAGAGGCAGCATGCTTTATTTCACTCCATCTGAAGCTTTGCATTGTAACGATTGGATGCAGCTCTCCATGAAGCTGTTCTTGAGTTAATCTGAAGGCTGCATAACCTGTGGCGGTTTGGAGCTACGGCCTCTGTAGGAAGTTGGTCCATCAAAGGAAGACCTGTCATTAGAAATTACCTTCATGCTTATTAAACATCCCCTTTAACATGCACTAACTTTTTTATTTTGTGCTTCTTAAGTAACTCTGCTTCTGTGATTTTACAAGTGACCTTTAGCATCATTTGGCCTCTGGCTCCGAGGAGAGATAATGTGTTCTGTTACTACATTGACATTTTTTTTTCTCCTGCATCAACAGGCAAATATATTCAGTTTCTCCTGATTTGCTACCACCTTGATGGCCTTGTTGCAGGAGGAGAGTTTGTTGTGCGTAGACAATGCCAGGCTTCTTCCGTCTGTCCAGATCTTAATCTCATTAAACTGCTAATCATACTTAGAGGCTAAAATCTGCAAAGCTTTCCAGCTGCTTTTCCTGTCCCCAGATCTGGATCTTCCTGCTTGATCTTTTGACTCAAAGTTGATTGGTTTGGGTTGTGTAATTATCTTGTTCTTCTTTCCAGAGATTATTTGTGTGGTCTGCAAGTGCAACTGACTGATAATCAAAATACTTTGCAGTTATAAAGGCAGAGAGGTTTCGCTTTGAGAACGGATACGAGAACGTAGAAGACGCCATCGGCGTAGCTCAGCCCATTCGCTTCAACAGTGAGCATCTCTCTTTTGTCTCAGTGCTTCTGCAGCTTGAGTCACTGCAGCCGTCAAAATGTCCTCCCTGCTTACAGAGAAGTGTCCCAACGGCTGGCATCACTACGAGAAGACGGCCAGCTGCTACAAAGCCTACCTGAAGAAAGAGAACTACTGGAAGGCCGTGGAGACGTGCCAGAAGGTTAACGGCTCCTTGGCTACGTTCGTGACCAGCGAGGAGCTCCAGTTCATACTGGAGATCGAGCTGGACTTTGACGACAAAGTGTGTGAGCGCAGAGAACAGTGCACGTGAGTTGATGTTTACTTTCTTACCTCGGGAACATTTACCATGGAAACTTTTGAGGGTTTTTTTTTATACAATATTAGAAATACTTCAGTTCCTTTTTTTAAAATAAGGAAATAAACATTTTCTTTCTTAAAATGCATTAGTATAGCGTTCATTTAGTAAATTTGAACCTAAAACTTGAGGAATTTTAGTTTCACAGACAAAGCTGTTTATATCTTAAAAACAAAATGTAGATATATTTGTTTAATTTACTCTCAATTACTGCTCTGAATATTTTTTTCAGCAAACTGTGTTTAATTAATGATTAATTGATTACTAAATTAGTTGACCATTATTTCAGTAATCAATTCATCCTGATTAATCGTTTCAGTCCTGATGCTCTGCCTTTACTGACAGATTCAGATTTCATTCAGATTTCGTCATATGATCCGTAAATGTTTGAGCAAATTGACTCAGAGGTCATAGAGTGATAGCCTGCCATCTAGTGGTGAAAATGTGTTGGTTCATGAACCCAGAAATAAGTCCTTGGACTCACTCAGCATGTAGTAATGTGTAGTAATACTATGTCCAGGTTTTGGGTGGGCTATCAGTATGTGATCACCAATCGAAGTCGCACCTTGGAGGGCCGTTGGGAAGTGGCCTCCAAAGGTAATGAAAGGAAGAAGAGTTGAATAATCTCCACTCTGTGATCTGGGTTGGGCAGTAAGGATGCGCTGTTTCCTCACAGGGTCCCTGGAGGTGATTTGGCCGCCTGAGGGCCTGAAGAAGTTTGGGGAGACCTCTCCCTCTCAGGACAACGTCTTCTGCGCCCAGCTGCAACGCTTCCAGAGCAAGAGCATGAATGAACACGGCCTGCACAGCTGGGACGCCGAGAACTGCTACAAGAAGTTCCCGTTCCTCTGCAAGAGGAGTATGTGCTCACTTCGTTTGCTTCCAGATATGCCTATAATCAGC
The DNA here is from genome assembly GCF_001443285.1 of Poecilia latipinna. NCBI lineage: Eukaryota > Metazoa > Chordata > Actinopteri > Cyprinodontiformes > Poeciliidae > Poecilia > Poecilia latipinna. Next base: position 153,383 of record NW_015113907.1, on the reverse strand, counting down.
TGTTTTATTACCATTTCTTTATTTTTGGTTACTCTTTACACAGGGCAAACATGTGTGGACATAAAAGACAATGTAGTAAATGAGGGCTACTACTTCACCCCGAAGGGGGACGACCCGTGTCTGAGCTGCACGTGTCATGATGGCGAGCCGGAGATGTGTGTGGCGGCGCTGTGTGAGCGGCCGCAGGGCTGCACTCGCTTTCAGAAGGATCCCAAAGAGTGCTGCAAGTTCACCTGCCTGGATCCCGGTACTTGTGTTCATCTTTTGGTCTCTGCCGCTGTGTGTTTGTACAAGGGAACTCTGGACATTTATACCCGTTACTGCAGAATCTTAAGTACTACAAGAAATGTAGATTAGGGCCGCAACCAGTGCAGCGAAAAAAATTAGTCTAACATCCACATGTGAAAAGTTCAACACTTTATGGTTGACTTGACATTAATACAGTCCAGGGCTGATCTGTTTGTTTTGGGGGATTAACCAGGTAAAAATTGAATAGGAAAAAAATGTGCTGAATAGTTTAAGCCAAAACTATGACACTTACAGACAAAGGCTTTTTTTTAATGTAAATACATCATGAATATATTTTTGGCACATTTTTGACTTAATTATTACTTTCAGCATGTTGTTCTTTCAGCAAATGCCTTTTCTGTGTCTGTAGCCTTCAGTTAACAGTTAATCGATTACAAAATTAGTAACGATTATTTCAATAATTGATTCATTGCAATTAATTTAAACTATTAACTAGTTGTACGGTTCCGATTGTGCTTAAATGCACAAGCGAAAGTCTTATTTTGTTTTTTCTTTCTTCTTTTCCCTCAGATGGAAGCGCCCTGTTTGATTCGATGGCCAGTGGGATGAGGCTGATCGTCAGCTGCATCTCGTCCTTCCTCATCCTGTCGCTGCTGCTCTTCATGGTGCACAGACTTCGTCAGAGAAGACGCGAACGCATCGAGACTCTGATCGGAGGCAACTGTAAGCCCCAACCGATCAATATGATGTCATTTAGTTTAATCGGAAGAAATAGGATAAATAACACACTACTTGTAATCCTGTGATTGATTTGCAGTTTCTGCTTTTAATAATGCTGAAATCTATTAATCTCTTAACATTTCTCGTTTTTTTTTTTTTTTTGCTTTCCTCAGTGCACCACTTCAACCTCGGAAGACGAGTGCCGGGCTTCGACTACGGCCCAGATGCCTTCGGCACCGGTCTCACTCCTCTGCACCTGTCTGACGACGGCGAAGGCGGGGCTTTTCATTTCCAGGAGCCGCCTCCGCCGTACGCCGCCTACAAATACGCCAACATCCAGCACCCAGACGACCCCCCTCCTCCGTACGAAGCCTCCATCAACCCAGACACTTTCCTCTACGTGGACTTCGGTAGGGAGCGTCCGTCCTCCTGTCCGGCTAGCTCGTCATGCGAACTGTAGAGCTGCAGCTAGCGAATATTTTATCGATTATTCTATCGATTTATTCTGACAATCTGATTTAAAAAAAATTGTCACATTCTGCTAAGCTTTCATTTAACCACTTAAGTTTTTTTCTGCATAGTATTAGAAATACTCTGAATATGTTGTGTTTTTGAGTCTGTATGCCCAGTTAATGATTAATCCATTACTAAACTAGTTGACAATTATTTCAATAATCTGTATTTTCAGTAATCTGATGGAAATATCTTGGTGCACTTTACATAAGAAATATAAGAGCTTGTTTTAAGTTGATAATTCCTTATAATGAAAAAGTACTAGATCCACTAGTATTTCACTAATAACTCGTCCTTTTTCATCAATATTAAGGAATTATTGACTTAAAATGAACTCATGTTTCTTGCTGAAAGGTGACTTGTAAGTTACTTTAGTCTATTTGCACTAGAAACTAGACCTGCAGGATTACTCTGTAGGATTCGGTGTTTTTGCAGTGCATGTTTTATCGTTTGAGCCCTGGATGAGCTCTGATCGTCTCCTCTCCTCTGCGCTCTTCATCGTTGCCTCCAGGACACAGCGGGGTCTCCATGGTGCCGAGCCAGATGAACTCTCTGGGCGACGGGCTCGAGGCCGAACTTCCCAACTGCCCCGCTCCAGCGCCCGTTTGCGTGCCGTCGTCTCAAGAGAGGGAGGACTCCATAGACAGCAGCACCCTCCTGGTGGGGCCCGACACGCCAACAGATGGCCACGCCCCCGCCCCTCTGCCCGCAGACTGCACGTCCTCCCTCAGCACTGTGGTATAGGAGCGAAGGACGGAGCCGCGCCCGGATCTCACTAGCCAGGACTGCAGGCTGTTGATGTCGGCCGCAGGGAGGAGACTCGTGTTTTGTACAGACGTATGAGGAGTAGCGGCGACTGTTTTCTTACAGCGGGGTTTTTCCTTCTGAAGACGAAGTGTTCGGTTTTGTTTGCTTTTTGAAGACACTGGCATCCGAGGGAGCAGCAAGGACCGACTCTGTAGAAAAAAACAAACAAAAAACAAACGGATCCCAATAATTTGACATGGCTGCGCTCTTTGTTTTGTTGCTGAGAAGCAGCCTAATTGGGTGAAACCCCGACTGCTGTAAATGCTCCCTGAGGTTCAGACTTCATACCTGTGTGTTTCAGTCCCGCACAGCGTCAAACTACCAGCCCAGCTTTTGTTGCTTGTACGCTTTTTGTTGCGTCACACATTGAGCTGATAAAAACCTTCATTTTTACAATCCGATCTAAGCAGCCGTCTTCCAGATTTATAGCACAGATTTGCAGAAGCAGATGTTTTATAGCTCAGAAGGTGTTTGGTAGTCTATTATCGTTGGGTTTTTACCGGGCTATGCTGACAAAAAAAGCTTTAGATGTCAGAAGACTGTGGTGACGCTGGTTATTATCAGTTTGGTATTGCGTTTGTTTATTAATTTATGACTGCAGGCTGTAATTTTGGTTGCTTGTTGGAGACGTGTAAGCTGATTAATGATGTGATAAAGACCTGGTTACTGTATGGGTAAAGATTAGAGATGAAGGTCTTTCATAGAAGGAAAAAATAATAATTTAAAAGATTTCTCCAATTATGACGTTAAGCCATGCTAACATTCAAATTCTGTATTATTTGTGGTTGGGCCGTTGTGTTCAGTCTTCACGCTTTGATTCGTGAGGTAAGCTCATCGACTGTCGCTTCCTGTCCGTCCCAGAATGTGCCAACCAGGCGTGGGCTGGCGCAACGTTTTCTTGGTAGCATAATTTTAGTAAAAAACATGTATATCAAGATATTTTCATGCAACTGTGAAACAAAAAGGCAGCATATAGTGATCTTATTGGTTTAATTAAAACTATACCTTGGTGTTGCTAAAACAATCTGAGATATTTATTATTACAGGTTTAATAATTCAACTGACTTTATTCTAAAATATAAACACAAACTACATATAGCAGCAGCTTTCAACCAAACATGTCGATTGTTCACAATGTTCCTGTTTAGTCATGTAATTCTGGATGGGTATGGAAAACTCTTCGTATAATCCAAGGACAAATGAATGAAACAGTCCAAGGAGAAATAAATACTTTTTGGCTCCTGGACTTTCTTACAACATGCAGTTTTTAAAATTGGCCTTTAGATGCCAAAAAAGCATTAATTACATTGATTTCTGGAGACGCATCAAAAGCCTTAGTCTTTGTTTCACTAATGTACATCATATTAGTGCTCAATTTAAAAAATCCATACGTTTATTTGATTTTTAAATTGAGATAAGTTTGTTCAGTTTCCAAATATATAGTGAAATGTCCCTTTAACACACTGATGAATTGTAAACCGACCAAATAATAAACCTCAACCTTACTGAAATGTTCAGCCTGTCATAAAATCTACCAGGAAAAATAATAAATGTTGAAGTGTAAACTTTGTAGTAACCATGAGTGCAGAATATTTTAGCTTTTTGCCCAGTTTAAAAAGTCAGAAACCTGATCATTACTGCATCTATCTAGCCTGCAGTCCGCTGCTTACCATACAAAACCAGCTAACTAGTTTAAAATCAAAATTATTTCCAAACAGCCTGATTTCTTGCTCTTAAAATCCAAGCACAAGTTTAGCACCTCAGCTCTACCTCTTCCTGTGGCGTTTTATTAAAGGGAATTAAAATGTGTGGCCAGCCCATGCCTGGGTTGAACCTCTGCAGAACATGATGATGGTGTTTCTGCAAAACTGTTGCTGTTTTGGTTTTGTCTTTTTCTCTCTTTGATGAAATGTGTATTTAAAAGAAAAAAAATTGTAAGTTTGGAGCAAGTAAGACGACAATCGTCGGATTCATTCGAGGATGGATTCGACGGAGTTGGGAGTTTGTTTTATTTTTTGGAGGTTCCTCCATCACCACCAGCAGCATCCAAACTCATGATCCACCCCCCAAAAATAGTTTAAAATATGTCTGACTCCACATCTCATGATTGAATGTACTGAATATACATATATATATATATATATATATAATACATGACTTTTTGTGCTCATCTTTTACTCATTTCTTTTTTATTTTCTACTTTTTGCGTTGACAATCCACAGTGGATTATCCAGCAAACCGAGTCATGTTTTCATACGCTGCCAAACGTGAGCATGTGTGTTTAACAGATGGTGTTCAGTTCTGTTTGCACCATCTTTTGTTTTGGTTTTCTTCTTGCTTTATGTACCTTTTGGTGCATGTTTTTTTTTTTTTATGTGTTGGCATGCTGAGAGGTAATTTTAGCACAACAGTGTACAGTAGATTTAAAGGCTCATACATGTAGTTCAGCGTTTTGTATGAACTGAAAGCCTGGTGGGGGGGGATTGTAATGCAACTTATGCTACATTTCTTTGTCTCTTATTTGACAGCCCTTAAATTAAAAACGGGGGGAAAAAAACAAGCCTGTGTTTTTCTGATATGGATCTACATCTAATCTTAATAAGCTTCACTGTGAAATCCGAGCTGGGGCTGCGATCCAGACTTTACGCTGAACCTATTCAGACGCGACATTTATCCTCTGCATTTTTTAGTTTTTTTCCTCCTTCGTCAAGGAAATCCCTCCACCTGACCAAATGTCAAAGAGATTTAAGGTGGAATGTAGGGAAATCCCCCCGTCCCCACCCCGACCTAAACAGTGAGACGGGGGGCGCCCGGAGATTTAGATGATTTGAAGGAAGCGAATATCACGCAGCTCAGAGTGACTCATACGGCAGCAGGCGGAGCGGAGAGAGCGATGCCCAGCTGGAGAGTGTTGTCTGGGATGAAAGGAGGCTTTGTCCACCCGGCCCCCACGGAGCAACGAGTGACAGAATCGCAAAATTTATTCCTGATGAGAGAGACCTAAAACGCAGCGCTTAACGGCTCAATCAACGCACAGGCTCACGACGAACATGGAGTCAAATTACGAAGCTGAGCATTCATTGGGTGGTGTGGGTGGTTTTTTTTTTAAGGATTAAAAATAAAAACAAAACAAAAATTTTCCTCAGATTTGGATCATAAAATTAACTTTTTAATGTTTTTATATTGTATCCAAGCCATGAGATTAAAATTGTGGGTTTTATTTAGACTTGTATGATAAAATTACTTGTTTTTATTTTATTGGAATTGGGGCATAATGTTAAAATGCCTCTAGATTTGGGCCATAAAATTAGTTTTTTGAATTCATATTTACTTTATTGAAGTTACACTATGAAAATGATTTTCTTTTATGGATCATAAAATGACTTTTTGATCTCTTTATTTTGTTGCATTCAAGCCATGAAATTAAAATGTATTTTTTAAATCAATTTAATCAATGAGATTACTTTTGTACTTATATTTGTGTTATTGGAGTTAGACCATAACATAAATATATATATTTTTTTTGTTTTTAATATTTGGGCCATAAAATTTACTTTTTAATTATCAGTATTATACCATAAAATTACCTATTCTGACTTCATTTAAATTATTGAAGTTAGACCACAGCATTAAAATGTTTCTTTTTTTTGTTTGTTTTATATTTGGGCCATAAAATTTCCCTTATAATTTTAAAACTAAACTATGATTAAATTTTTTTTTTTATTCATTTTTTTTATTTACACCATAAAATTACCTAAATTGATTCATTTATGTCGTTTTACGACTATATTCTTAATCTGGACAGTTAAAAAAAAAAAAAGCGTATTTAATTTATTGGGTTAAATAATAAAATAATTTGTATTAGACCATAAAATGACAATGTAATTCCATGCATTTATGCATGTTTAGAGCATAAAACTAACTTTCTAGGCACACTGATGTGTAGATAAAAGCACATCCTCTCATGAATGGGTGTTGTTACTAGTCACTGAGCATCTCTGATGGCTTCGGGGAGGAGGGGTGAAGCCGTCCTCGCATCAATGAGGCTGTTGATCAGAAAGGACCACTGGACTGGTAATGACACAGTTCACTGATCAGTCCCAGAGGAAATAAAACTCAGCTTTCACCACCCACCCCACTTAAGCTGGACGTTCCTGCAGATCTGCCTTCATTCTACCTCAACACACGCAGACGGCTGCCTGAGCCACCATGCAGCGGAGCGCGGCTCTCCTCATGCTCCTGCTTCTCTGCGCTGATTCGCGTAAGAGTCCACGTTAATATCAACAACTTTGTTTCTGGTTAATTAAGTTCAAGAAAACATCTGGTTGATTGTGCTGGTTATTTGTGTCTTCCAGAGGACTATTGCTATGATGAGCCACATTGTGGTAAGTAAAATAATAACTATTAGTTTGGAGACTCTAGGTTTACATTTGGAGCCATCATTTTAGCAGCTTGGTGTCTGTAAATCCTTTAATTCAGGACTAAATTTATACAAAGTAGTAAGCCTGTTAAACCAAGATATAGTGGAATATTTTATCTCCAAATAACTTGGTAGACTTTAAACCTTTCAATGCAAATTTCTCTTGTGCTGAAGTTGTTTTGCGCCAGTATTTGATCCTGTCCTCCATGTTAGCTCAGCAGCATCTTATGCTACAGATTAAAGCTGTTGATCATCTCAGCTTCTTATTAAACAACTTCTGTAGATTTTTTTTTTTATCGCCTCACAGTTACAAGAACCTTTCAGATTTATTTCAGTGAGTTTCATTGTTGAAACTCTGATTTTTTTTTTTCTTCTCTTAAACCACTATGTGGTTCCTCAAGAACATAAAACCTTACCAATGCATGTATGCTCAAATATAATCATAAACTTTGGTTAAATGTCCTTTAGTGACTGGAAACTGTTTGCTTTTTGTTGCTATCAAGAGACACCAGAGTTAAAAGCCTGATTTACATACAATTTTTTTTGTTTGTATTTGTAGTTTTATGTTTTTAAATGGTCCTCGTGTGCCTCCTTTTCTAATGGCGCCCTGGGCAGCTGCCTTTTGTGGTCACCACTGTTTTGTTTTGAAGATTTTGATTTAAAGTGCAGTTAAATAATTTGGCCCCATAATCTCAGATTTGCAAGCAAGTTTGAAGGTGTTGATTTTAGGAGAAATCACTTCTTTCTTTTTTGGCGCCATCTTGGTGGTTACCATGGCTAAATCCTAATAAACCTTCTTTCATCTAAGTGGGAAACGATACGAAACGCACATCTAAAGCTGTTTTAGAATGACAATGACAAAAATCAGATTGATTTTATGGAAAAGCCCCAAAGTATAAAAAGTATAACTGTAACCTTCAATTTCAGAGAAAACCCGCATTAAGCTGGTACTTGTGGATCATATTTTTGTTTTTAGCATGTATTGAATCAATGGGCTACATATGGGGCCCACACAGGGATGCTGGAAAGAAGGAGGGTTTGAATTAGTTTTGGAGTTATCTGGACTGAAAATCATGTTTTAAAAAAAAATCACCTGAAAATGACATTTTTAAATATTTTCCTTGCTCTCTTTTTGCTTCTTGAAACACATATCTAACTTTTATCTTGATCCTGTTCTGGAGAGTCCAGCTGACTCAGCGATTCTCTCTTTACCTCTGCATCAGATCCGTATTCATGGGGCGACTCCTTCCCTTCATGTCACCCTTTACTCGAGCGCCACCACTCTCCCATCAACCTGGACCACCAGTTGGTCCGAAACGACTCCTTGGGGCCGTTGCACCTTGAGGGTTTTGACGCGGTCCAACCAGGCCACTGGACGCTTGAGAACGACGGACACTCTGGTGAGCATCCCGCAGATTCTCCTCACCTTCCCGTCGTGTCCTGTGTTGGATTTGACGCCCGTGTTGCGCCTTCCCTTCCTCCTCCTTCAGTTTTGCTGCAGGTTGGCAGCGGCATGGCTGTGAGCGGCGGAGGTCTTCCAGATGTTTACCACACCATCCAGCTGCACTTCCACTGGGGAGGCCTGGCGACGAACGGCTCTGAGCACACGGTGGACGGGCGCAGATATCCGATGGAGGTACAGTATGGTCAGTAGGCAGCTCTACTCCGTCTGTTTCAGCAGGCTGCCGCGCCGCAGCCGCCCCTTAACGCCTCCGCCGCCGCGCCGGTTTTGATGTCGTCCACAGATGCACATAGTCAACATGAAGTCCATCCACCCCAATGAGTCTGCAGCTTTGGACGACCCAACAGGATTTGCTGTTCTTGGCTTCTTCATTGATGTTAGTTGATGAAAACGTGCAACACCTTTCATTGTAATGCGGCTGCAGCTTTTGCATAAGGTCATGTCTTTTGTTGCAGGTCGTTTATGCGGACAATGTTCATTTTGGACACATTTCTCAAAAACTGTCTTCTGTGGCCTACAGAGGTTAGACTCACCATTTACAATCACTTGCTACTGCACTGAAAAAAAAAAAAAAAATTTGACCAAGTATTTTTGGTCTAGTTTCTAGTGCAAACATCTTGAAACACTTGAAATAAGACAAAACTAACCTACAAAGAAGTTTTCAGCAAGACACAGGAGCTTATTTGAAGTAAACCATTCCTTAATTTTCATTTTTTATAAAAGTTCTAGCTTCACTTTTAACTTCTTACCAGAGAAGTAATCTGCCGGTGGAATCAGCACTAGAACTTTTTCATCAATATGTAAAAATTATTGACTTAAAATCTTGCTGAAAAGTTACTTGTGGGTTTGTTTTGTCTTATTTCACGTGCATTAAGAAGTTTGCACTAGAAACCAGAACAGAAGCATTTGGTGAAACTTTGCTTTTGCAGGTTTCTAACATGGCTGTGCATCTTTTCCTCAAGGCCAGACGACTAAAGTAAAGCCATTCCCACTGCTGAGTCTCCTGCCGAAGCACAACATGAGTCAGTATTACCGTTATTCTGGCAGCCTCACCACCCCTCCCTGCTCCCACGCCGTAGTTTGGACTCTCTATGAGGTCCCCATCCTCATCTCCTGGTCCCAGGTTGGTTCTGATTCCTAAAAAATCACAGGATTCCTGCCTGGCTGCAAAAATTTTAAAAATACTAACTATTTTTCTTCCTCAGCTGGCTCAGTTTACCTCGCAGATCTTCTCGACGGAGGAAGACGCAGAGCAGGTGACGCCTCTGCAGAACAACTTCAGGCATGTCCATCCCACCTTCAGCCGCACCGTGTCGGCCTCCAGAGACGCCGGGCTCCTCAGGGCGGCGGCCGGTCGACCGATCCGGTCAAATCTGCTGCACATCATTGTCCTGGGCAGTTTCATCTTTAAACTTTAACTCTCCTGTTATCCCACAATGATGTTTGAGATTTCTATAAAAACGTCACTAGAAAGTATCAAAGGGTCCTTTGCCTTTGTTTTGGTGTTTTCTTTTAAATCTGATTCCTGGATAAGTCCTTATTTTGTATCTTTTTACATGAACTAGGCCAAAAAAGGGGCCTGACAATGTAGGATGGTGTCCTAATAACATCAAACCAATATCTTCTAAAAATACTCAAACCTCTTAAACCTTTTCTCATTTTTATTCAGATATTGCCTGCGTGGATCTTCTGTTGTCACTCTTTTGAAGCCTCTAACTTATTTTTTAATTAGAATTATTCTGTATTTAACTTTCTTCCATCATCCTATCATCCCCTCCCGACTGCAGAAGAACATCCACCCAGCATGATGCTGCCACTACTATGTTTCACTGTCAGATTTATGGAGTGTACAGAAAATAATTGTTTTCCCAACTGAGCTGTGGGTCTCTGCAGCTCCTCCACAGTTACCATGAATATCTTGTTCTTGTCGGTTTTTAGAGAACATTTTTGCAGTTTAGCTCCTCTTACGTCACGACAATAAATATAAAATAGCTGCTGTATATTAAATGTTACAACAGTTTCACTTTACCTGGATCTCGCACAACACAAAATGTTTATTCGAACTATATATATATATATATATATATATATATATATATATACAAAACCAACCTTTTTAATGCATCTACTTTTAAAATTACACTTTAAATGAGAAAAATTACATTAAATTAGACTTTAAAATGTTAGAGAAAGTCAAAAGTTTTAATTCAAAGCGTAACATGAATGTTTTTCCAAAGCTCTTAACTTATATGTTATTGAGTCTAAGCAGAATAAACAGAATAACATTAAAAAACTGCATTCCAACAATTTATTCAAGTCAGATTAGCATTAATTCAACATATTTTTACTCAAGAAAAAGTAAAAAGAAAGTGTTTGGTAAGAAGATTACTCAAGTACAGAGGACTAATATTATTTGATTCAATATTTAGAAATTAAATCAGACAAAAATAGCAGAGTTAAGTTCAAAATTTGATATTTTAAAGATTAAAATGAAAAAAAAATACATATAATTACAATATAACAAATTAATACGGGAGAAACACTTTTCCTAATATAATTTTCTTCCTGTGCAGATTTGCTGTATCTAGTTTGACCTTGAAATGTTTCAGCAGGCTTAGTAGATACAAAATAACATCCTTGTGTTGCAGTAGTTTTCATTTCATTCTGCTGCCCAGATAAAATAGTTTCCATCTAAGGAAATGAGCAAGCATGTGGCGACTGTGGAAAGGACTCAGAAAACAAAATGTAATTTAAATGGACACACATGGGGAACAAGCCAATCAGGAGAGGATCTTTAGGCAATGCAGCCAATTAAATGAAAGAGAGCCAGACATTATCCAATCAGTTTGTTTCACACTCTTTGGCTTGATTTGATGAATATACTGAAAAATATGCTAGGTTTTAATTCAAAGGAAATAAAGAAGCTTAACTATTACTTTACTATTTTTTTCTAATATAAATCAAATACCAGAGTCCTGAGCAGCTTCAGGTAACTTCATACAAACAGAATAAAACAAGTTAGGAGAGCAGAAAAACATCGTCATGATGAGAGAATATCCTAAAACTTTGGAGACAATGCTCTACTTTCAACCTATATGATAATATTTACTTCCATCTTTTCTGAGAATCATTTTCAGATCATCTTTGTCCAAACTTTAGGATGACACTGTAGTGACTTCTGGCTCGTAATGTGGGATTTTTTTTGAATAAATCTGAGAACACAGAGCAGCATTTTATGATTCGGACCAATCAGTTCGAGCTCAGCAGATGGAGACGGGTGTGAGTTTGGCTCCCATGCTGCTTTGCTCAGCCCTGCCTCTCCGCTTGTGGTCACACCATCCTTTCACAGCCTCAGGTCAACACACACACACACACACACACACACACACACGCACACACACACTCCCATGCCTACTTAATGCTACTATATTATTCTGAACAAATGGGATAATTTAATGACTTTCAGACATAATCCATACCTAAAAATTCAGATATATTTAAGATATATTTCTCGCTTGTGATCCAAAATCTGATGTTCATCCATTCTGGTTTTACTTGAGGCTTAAGTTTATCCACCTGATTTCTGAGAACAAATCAGAAGAACAGGGATATTTTCTGTCCACAGATAAATATATAGATCAGTTATAGATTATTTCATTATCTATAATGGGGCAGTAATTCACAGGACTGCATACAGAAATCACCAGATTCTTCAAAATTCAACAATCTTTCACATTGTTTGAGTAAACAGAAACACAATGGGGTTATTTTCTATGTTTTCAATGGAAACACTGGAGGACTAGACATCAAAAAGGGTAATGGTCTGACATGGCAAAAACATTTTTTTTTACAAAATAATTAGAAAAAGAAAAAAAAAACTAGCCACTTGATTCATTTTACCAACATTTGAGTTGTTTCATTTGCGAGATGATGGGTAAAAATTAAATATACATCAATAAGAAGCACTTTATTCTTCAGAAATTAAGATTTTATTTTAGATAAGAATAAGAAATAAAGTTTTGAACTTAAAATATTCTTCCAGATTGTAAAAACCCAGAAATAAATAAATCAGACTCAATAAAGTTTATCCTCTCCTTTCTTAAATTCATATTAAAAATTATATTATGCTCTCTGAACAGCATTAAGACGCTATAAATGTATAAGAACGGCACTCCTTGCTACAATAAAAGAACAACCACTGTTTATGGATGTATGCAAAAAAAATTTATTCATTTTTTTCTTTTTCATACACTTATAATAAATAGACACGAGAAACGGGCTGAAACTTCAGTCCTCTTCCCAGTGCCGTTTCTGCACTTTTTTTTTTTAATTTTCCACACTGCAAAGAGCTTTTCATAGAATTTACAACAAAATTTAAAAAACCAAAAATAACAGAAGGAGCTTGACACAAGCTGAATATCCTGCTACCAGCTGACCAGCTCAGCGCTCGCCCTCTTTATGATACACACCCCTCCGAGCTGTGTTCAAGTAGCAAATCCCAAGAAACAAAAATATATATATATTTATATATATATTTATATATTTATATCGTATTCACAGTTAAACTACTTACACGTTTTAGGATCTCAAAGCAAATGGGCAGAAAACAAAGACGTTTCCACAAGAAACAATCTTTCAAAAAGGGAAGTGGAAGCTTTTTCCTGTACACAGTGGACCTTTTAAATAAACAACCTTTTAACCGTTAGCTCCTTTCACAGATCCCTGAAAATATTTAAATATTCAGTCTTTCGTTAAAAAAAAAAAGAAAAAAAAAATTAAAAGTGTTACATTTCTGAAGATAAAAAAGGTTTTAGATCTTCTGTACAGATTCTCATATACAATATGAACATCAGAGGTGAAAAAAAACAAAAAAAACAAAAAAACAAACAGGAATCTGCATTATTAATCCAAGTGAATGAAAAGCGACAACTGACTTGGTCTTCCGGGGCTTGAGAAGGAGAGGGGCGCAGGTGCGAGCCCTCGAGTGCATTTAGTATTTTATCTTTCATCTAAATAAACGACAAAGACAGAGAGGCTCCAGCGAGGAGGCCCGCAGGCGCCTTGATGTTACTGAAAATACAACAAAACATGATCATCAAGAGAGGGGAAAAGTTCCTCGCGGTTGCTTGTTAACACATCAGCAGCTTCCTCATGATTAAACAGAGACAGTCGTACATTAATTAATTAATTTGGCACTTAAAATGATGAATAACTGCTCCCCGCCCACCCCAGAGCTGAAAACTCAAGATTAGCCCCGTTGCTGTTGAGTTGAGATTCTCTTCCGTTTTCGGCCAGCAGGGGGCAGCGCACTCACATTCCTGCACCAGGAGGTACCGACACTCATTCATGCAAAACACGCACCCATACATAGTGTATCTGAACAAATAGGCATGAAAATACCTGTTAGAAAAACAAACAAACTGTTAGAAAAAATATATATAAAGGAATATGATTAATGCAAATTTTTGCAGAACATCGTTAAACCTTTGCATAAACTAACAGGAAGCAGCACGACCCGTCCAGGACAGGCGAAAGATGCTTGAATACTCCAGATTTAACCATTCGTATCTCGGTCTAGTTTGATTTATTACGCGCAGGGAAGGAAGCGGAGAGAACGCTCCGCCTTCCGCTCGTCTGCTCCAGAGACGAAGTGACCTCAGGCATCTTAAAGTGTTACTGAGCAGCTGAACATGTGAGTTTGTTTTTCCTTGTACCACAAGTGGTTGTTGTGGGGTAAAGCTTATGAGACAAATGAGAGGAGAAAAGTGTAAAATAAAAAGCCCCGCCCCGAGCCGGGACCCGATGCTGCAGGAGTCGTGCAGAAATACTGGGGAGAAAAAGTCACACTGGCAGAAAAATAACAAACACAGTTTCACTTGAAGAGCACCGTGAATCGTAAACAATCTAGAGTTTAATGTATGAAGAGTGCAGGTCAGGTAGCTTAGCTCGACCCAGCGTGAAGCGCCGGGTCGCTTCACGCTGCGAGGCGGGTCCGTTAGTTGAGCGTCCCCCTGCAGTTCTCCGCCCCGCACAGACACGGGATCTTCTCGTCCTCGATGGGGAACTTGTAGTCGTACGTGATCTCCTCGTTCACGTTGATCGGCTGCCTGGAGTAGATCACGATCTTCTTCTGAGACTCAACCGTGATGACTTTAGCATAACAGTTAGGCTGCAAACGACAAATAAACAATAAAAAATAAAAAAAAATCATAAAAACAATGTTTTTTTTTTCTCAGTTTGTGAAATGAAGATGATGTCGCCTTACGTTGCAGCTGTGGTTGATGAAACGGGCAAAGTTGCCACATTTGGTAGCGTCAATGATGGTGTCGTGGTCCACGCGGAACATGTAGCTGCTGCCGATGCCCTCCTCCTCGTAGCGCTTCTCCCGCATGTCGGCGAGCACCGTAAAACAAAAAAAAAAAAAAAAAAAAAAAAAACTCATGAAGGTTTGCGTCAACCCTGCTCAGCTTTACACGATTAGCCTCCAAACAAAAATAATGTGTTGCTAATTTTAGAAGTATTTTCAAGGAATTTTGCTAAATTTGCGCTTAGGTAGGACATTAAATTTGACTCGCGGTATCGCTCATGGAATATAACTTGACATCAAATAAGGTGGAGGCAGCAGTGTGGTGGGACAAACACCGCCACCTACAGGCGGGAGTTAGCATCACTTAAATCCAACGATTTCGACTATTTTTACGAAAAAATTTGGGTAAAAATCCAGAGGAACTGATGAATGTGGCCCTCGGGCCTCGACTTTGACATATGTGGTATAGATGGAGCCAAACTGCGTCTCACCTGTCGGATGTTTTGCCCCACGTACTCAATCACCATCTCATCAGCAGCAATGGGCTCCATGGCGAAGAGACCCCAGTCGTGGATGTGCGACTTGCAGAATCGTATCTTCTTCTTACGGAACTAAAAAAAAAAAAAAAAAAAACAAAAAACGCACAATGAATAATAAAAATCCTTTATTTGCACCAAAACAGTTTTGTTCTTGCTAAATGTTCCTCCGTGGGAACCGAACGACTGGGTTACCTTCAGCTGGTTGAACTTGAGCAGGTCGCTGTCGCATGCGAAAGAGGAGAGCAGCCGCCGCTGCTCTGACCGGCGCTCTGAGCCGGCTCTGGTGGACGCGTGGACCTGTGCAGGAATGCTCATACCCTGCGACAGTTCAGCGCCCAGGTTAACGCCCAGCAACACACACATGTGTGCATTAATTATATATATAAGCTCCACCCACCTGCGTGTCGACCGGCGGCTCCTCCGACTGCACCCGGGAGCTCTGCAGGTACTTCACCTTGTCCTTCTTGTCGATCTTGTAGTATCCCTCGCTCCGGGCGCAGCCGGTGGCGTGATCCCGCATGCCGTCGTCTCTCCTCTTCTTCTTCACCCCGGGGATGTGGGTCGGTGCAGAGAAGTCAAGGAAATCAAAAGAAATCACCCAAAACTTCCAGAACGCACCTCGCTTTTACCAGGGCAAAGGCAAAATTCAAGCACTTTTCAAACATTTTCAAGGTAACTTTTCCAACAATACAATTCAAATGAACTGAAGAAGACGGTTTCACTATTTATGTATTATTGTTATTAATAATGGCCTGTGACTGTATATTCTACAGCTTAGTTGACTAACGTATAACAAAATTTCATGTTTTGAAATGTCTCTGAAAAAAAATTTCTCTCTAAGTTTTTTGGCCTTTAGCAAATATAAATAATTTTAGGTCTAACTGACCTAAAACAGGAAGTTTAGTTTGATTTAACTTCAGACAGCAGGAAGAAAAAAATGTGTCTTTTATTGTTTATTGTCTCTCCCACTGATAGTCAAACATTAGGCATTTTATTACCAAACTTTATGCAATGACTGAAATGACTAATCGTTATGAATCGATTATTTCAATAACTGTAATCGATTTAGTAATGGATCGATCGTTAACTGGACAATAGAGTAGGAAAAAGGCCAATAGCTGAAAGAACACACTCTGAGCAGGAATTAAGCCAAAACTGTTTAAAAAATAAAGTTTTCTTTCAAGATTAAAAAAAAAAGAAACGCTTCTTTTTTTGCAAACATTTGTTGAAAAAGAAGCTTTTCACAGAACTCCTCAAGTGCAGTTTAATCGTCACCTGGTACAACTTCTGTAAAAAACAAAAAATCTATCAAGCACCTTTTGCTATCCAATTATTTATCAGATAGTCAAAAAAATAATTAACATATCAGCCGTACGATCTATTGCTAATTAGTCCAGCAGAAAGGGCTGAGCTTTTCACAAGTTAATGCTATTACTATGTTTTAGTTACTAATTTATCTTTTTCTACTTTTGCATGTTAGGCAATAAAGTGTTTACTTTCTTATTTAGAAAGGAATAAATGTATTTATTTGCTCAAGTGGTTAAGAGAAAAATATGCAGAACGTGAAATGTTTTAATCCGATTAATCGTCATAATCTTCTGCTAAAATAATTGCTAGTTGCTGCCTTACAATATACAGAAGTCAAGAACTTTCAAAGATGTCAAGCAACTGTGTGAACCCTGTTTGACCAGCAGGGGGAGCTGCTCTGTGATTCACGCAAAGATTCAGATTGTAAACAAGAGGTTCTGATTGCTCTAACCAGCAGCAGCAAAGGATATAAGGATGGTTGACCCAAAGCGTGTCGTTGAGCCAGTCGTTGCCGTTGTCCTGCTGGAGCATCTTGTCGTACGTGATCTGCAGAAGCCGGATGTCCTCCTCGTCGATGCCTTCGTTCCAGATGTCGTACAGGATGGTCATCTCCTCGAACTCGGAGCGCGGCTTGAAATAGGCGCGCGGCGGCGTGCTGACCGGGGACAGGCTGTCCAGCAGCAGCTCCTCCCAGCAGCGCCGCGTCTTGCGAGCCGGCTTGGTGACGGGGGGCGGCTCCTCGTCGTAGGCGGGGAAGCCGTCTTCGGCGGGCAGCAGCGTCTGCGGCTCCACGTCTCTTTCCCGGAAGTCCAGGCTGGTGTGTTTGGGAGATCGGACCGTCGTCAGGGAGACGCTCTCCAGAGGCGACGCCTGGGGCGCGTCCGTGGACTCGGATGAAAAGTCGTCGCCGGCGGATGCGGCGGCGATCTTTTTGATTTTGGGTCGCCCCGGTTTCTTCTTGGAGGCGGTGGCGTCGGACATCACGGGGATATCGCCCGAGACGCCGGTCGGCAGATCTTCAGGCGCGACGGCCGAGTGATCGGCTCCGGCTGCCAGCGACGGAGGAGCGCTGATCGGCGGCTCCTTGAAAACGGGCCGCTCGTCAAAGCTCTTCCTGTTCAGCGTCAGGGCTGCAGGTTCGGGGAAGACAGGCGTGAAGGTTAAGTCTCTACCGGGAGTTCGAGGGACGCCAGCGCTGAGGACGGGGGACTGGGACGGGTAGGAGAAGGGGCTGCCGGGGATGTGAGGTGAGCTGAGCATCAGGCTGCTGCCAGTCAGAGGGGCGTCGCTGCCCGGCGTGTTGGGGATCGTGTCGGTGCTCTGGGATTTCCCCAGACAGCGGGCGCGCTCCATCAGGTCCCGGCCCGGCGTGCGAGGGATGTCCTCGTCCGTGGGGAGCCGCGGTCGCTGAGGGAACTCAGGCAAGGGTCCGGGGGGCGGGTGGAGCAGGGAGCGACTCTCTATGGCAGGGTGAGGGGGGAGAGGGAGGTGCATGGAGGACGTGGAGACGGATTTCGGGGCAGGTGCGACAGGATGGGAGGGGGGTAACTGAGTCGGCGTGCAGGGCACTTCCTCAGGCTCTGCTTTACCTTTGGGTTTGACCTCCTGGTCGCCGTCAGGGAGGGCACCGGTGGGGGTCGGGGGCTGGAGGCCTGCTACGTGGTCCTGAGGTTCAAGCTTGACATCAACACAGACTTTCTCCTCTTTGACTATTTAAAAAAAAAGAAAAAGAAAAGAAAAAAAAGTTGCAATTTGAGTTCAACAATGTTCAACTTAAAACTATTAAAACAGCAACAATTTTATTGAATTTCTGAGAGATTCTGTCAGGATTTAATTCATCCCTGAAGCCCCCAGCACCGGTGGCAGCAGCACTGCTGGCTGGGGGCTGTGGGAGGAAGGGAGGGAGGGGGAGGGGAAGAGAGAGAGAGAGTCAGAAAGAGAGAGACAGAGAGAGAGAGAGAAACAGAGAGAGACAGAGAGAGAGAGACAGAGAGAGAGAAAGGAAGCAAGAAAGGAAGGAAGGACGGACAAAAAGGAAGTAATAACGTGAATGAGTGAGTGAGTAGGAAGAAAGGAAGGAAGCCAATATATATTTCCATTCTCTCATTTTCTTCACTCTTATCCAGAAATGAAACAAACTGAAATTGTGTTCCAGATGTTTCCTTTCTGTTTCCAGATGTTGCACAGGAGGAACCTTGCAGGTTCTGCACGAGGAGCTTGGTGTGGACCCTCACTCACCTCTGACCCCCTGGTGCGCCGGTGGCTTCGGCTCCTCGGGGGTCTCCTCTTCGGGAGGACTGGGAGGTCTGCGTTTGAACTTGCCGCCCCGCTCCTCTTCCTCTCTTCGCTCCACCTTAAACTCCCGCACTTGGACGGTGGGAGGAGTCGCTGGTTTGACGTCTTCCTCCCTATTCTCCTCCTCCTCATCGGACGACGAGGATGAGGACGAGGAGGAAGATGACGTGGTCTCGGCCCCTTTTTTGTCCACCTTCTCTGCGACCGCTTTCACGTCTTCCTCCGTCTCCTCCTCCTCCTCCGAGCTCATCTCGTACTCGGAGTCGGAGCTTTCCCCTGACGAGTCGGAGCTTTCGGCCGAGGAGTCGGAGCTGGCCTTGGAGGAAGCCGAGCTGTCCGCTTCTGCGAGTGACGACGCAAAACGGTCGATAACAGGAAAAAACGCAATCAAACTCACAACAAACGTTTCTTTTAGGAATCTGACGTACCGTCGTCAGACGAGTCTGATGATCCGCTGTCACTGGACGAGTCTCCATCTTTGTCTTCGTCCTCGTCACTCTCCTACGAGGTCATTAGACATCATCATCATCGTGTCGTTTACCTTCATCCGTTTTTTTTTTTTTTTTTTTGACGAGACTCACTTTGGCTGACGACAGCCTGTCTGGAGCCTTGTCCTCATCGCGCTCCTCGTCGACGGCGTCGGACAACGACTCCTCCTCCTCCTTCTCCGAGGTGTCCATCTCCTCCTCTCCCTCGCTGTCCAGTTCGAGCGGTCGCGAGGGCCGCCGCTTGGCCGAGGGGCCGTCGCCGGCCACTTTGGAGTCGTCTGACGGGAGCTCGGCTGCGTCTCTGTCTCTCTCTGGAAGACATTTGTCACCAAAACTGAGTTGAGGGACTTCGGGAGAGTTTTCACACGGTTCATCTCATGTCTCAGCTGCACACTTCTATGTATTATGTTTGGAAGGAAGGAAGTAGAAGGGCAAGTGGTTTGCACACATTTCCTATAGCAAAATTCAAGCACTTTTCAAACTTTTTCAGCACCACGGTATGGAGATGAAAACAATAGAAAGGAACTAAAAATAAAAATAAAAAAAAAGAGCTTCTGTGAAAGTATTTTACATTCTACAGCAGGAACAAGGCAAACTAAACTACAACAACATTTTACACACTTATACTATACTGCTCAAAAAAATAAAGGGAACATTTCACTTTAATTTTGTGTGTGGCTCCAAATCCAGGCCTCCAATTGGTTAATAAATTTGATTTCCATTGATGATTTTTGTGTGATTTTGTTGTCAGCACATTCAACTTTGTACAGAACAAAGTATTCAATGAGAATATTTCATTCATTCAGATCTAGGATGTGTTATTTGAGTGTTCCCTTTATTTTTTTTGAGCAGTGTATTATTAAAGGCATTAAATATGAGGGGACAGACATTTATTTGTAAAGAAATTTGAAAATGTATAATTTTCCTTCCATAAATCCTGATGAATTACATCAAAGTTTGTGGATTATTACCTTCATCCTCCAGTTCGTCGTCTGCTGGGGTGGCCGGTCGGGCTCGTTTGCTCTCTCCTCCCGTTGCTGTATCAGGTGGATCCTTCCTTTTTACCTGAGTTAAAGAGTTGAAATGTTTTCATCGATACTTTAAAACATAAAATTACAAAACATAGCATTATATGACCAAACAAGCATCTTATGGGATGGTCGTAGGTCACATGACAAGGGGAGGAGAACGTGGCGTCGTGTCTGACTCGACCGCAAAACTCTCAAGTCTAATTTACACGAAAAGCAGCTCTGGAAAGTTTGTCACCTTAAAGGACGGCAAGCGGATGGCTCCTCGCAAACCCATCCCCAGACCCATCCCTTCGTAGCCGAGCCCTTCTCCTTTGTTCCAGTTCTCCAGCAGACTAGAACCCATCGTCTCTTTGGGTTTGGGTCGCTCTTCTTCTTTGCTCTCAGCGCCTTTTACTGGAGTCAAAGATGCCTGCAGAAAATGAAAAGGGGTTTTAGTTTCTAGAAATCCAAAAAAGACAACAAAAAAAAATCTACTTTTTTTTAAATCTAATCTACTTTAAGAAATAAACCAAGGAGACACATGAAACTCTCATAAACAGGAGTTTCCAAAGAAGGGAAGGCTTTTGATTTGGTTGACATAAATCAAACGTGATTTTGAGGGGATTTGCATTCATAAAAACATGGTGAACGTCAGAGCAGATGCATCATTTCTGCCTATTGTCCCACTGACAGCAGCCAGGCAATTAATTCAAAACTACTGGCTGAATTTATGAGAGCCGGACCACAGGGAGGCAAATCTGCAGCAACTTCACAGAAAGGTCATTATCTGCCACAAAGAACCGATGATTCACATGGGAATGACGGCTCCCAACGTTGGTGTAACTGGCTTAGCGTTTTATCCATTTTCAGATTGCGGTGCAAACACACACATTTCAGGAAGTTCGTATTTTACCTTTGCCGAATGCTCCTTCTTATCCCACCACTCGTCGAATGCCCTGAAAGCCACCACCTCCACCATTTTGCGGTTGAGGTCCCTCTTCATGATGGCCTTCAGCTCCTTGACGATGACCAGCAGCACGCCGTCGACGGTGGCTTTATGGGGGTCCTCCTTTTTCGTCTCGTACCCCGGTGGAGGAACCGTGGGGTTGAACTGTGGTAAACTGGGATGGTGCCACTGCTGCCCTGGCACCCCGGTGCTGCACGCCGGAGCGGCGGCGTCCAGTGAAAACGGAGGGTAGAGCCCGCCGAACTGCCCCGAGGTGCCGCCGTCCATGAAGAGCGGATACGAGTACGGCCCCCTGGTCTGAGTCATGCGGCTCAGCATCTGCTGCTGCATCTGGAAGGATATGTGCATCGTGTTCCACCGCTCCCACGGCACGCAGTTCATGAGCCCCATCATTTGGATCACGTCCTGATGATAGTGGCCGATGGGCGGGATCATGTGGGGAGGCACGCCGTGGTGGCCGCGCAGGTGAGCGGGGTGCCCCAGCATGTTGGAGTGAGGGTCCAGGTGCTGCGGGGCGATGGCGAAGCCGGCTTGATGCTGCATGGCGTGGTAGCTGCCTGGGTGCATGGACATGGTGTGCATGGGCGACACGGCCGAATTCACCACGATGCCCTTGGCGCATTCCCCGCTGGTGATGGTCGCTCCCGGCATCTCGTCCTCGGAGATTTCCATGTCTTCTCCCGACGACTGATGAGCCTTGGCGAGAAGGGGACAAAAAGCGTCAAGAGCCGATGTCTGTGCGGTCGTCAGCCTTTTTCTGCGTCCGCGCTCTCCGAGCAAACGAGACCGCAGTCTTCAAACAACAGCATTAGACTGGTAATCCAGAGAGCTTTTAGTTCAGAGAGAGAGAGAGGTTTTAAATACACTACTGAATAGAGATGAAACGATTAATCGGATTAATCGTGATTAATCAATTATAAAAAATTTAGTAATCGTTATCTGGAAACTCAAAAAAATATATGTATTTGCTGAAAAAATACCATATTCAGCGCAGTAATTAAGTCAGAACTGCAAGAAATATATACATTTTTATGATAAAAACAACTCTGTCAGTATGTTTTACCAAAAACTCCTCAAGTGGTGCAGTTTTAGCTTTGCCCGGTTCAAATTCATTAAATAATGCTATATTATTGCAAAATGTTTATTTTCTTCTTTAAAAACAAATTCATTTTTCAATTCATCTTTTAAATGATTTCTAATATTATTAAATAAAAGAAACATCTGCATATATATGCCAATTTCTTTTCATCCTTTTAATCGATTAACCGTCAGAATAAATGATAAAATCGATTCCTAAAATAATTGTTATTACTATTAAACTATTTTATATCAAAACCGGTCAGGAGTAATGAAGCTGATGCGGCTGAAACATTTCAATCAGAGCTGAACTAGTGAATATTTCAGAATGGCAGCTATAAATAATTCCAGCGCTAATCTGAGTTCAAAGTTTTGTATACCCATTAGCACAGTCAAACACAGCTGACCTGTGGCTTTGGTCAGCACGGCTCCAAGCAGAGCTGATTGCCTCTTTTATTAGAGCACGACAGTGGACAAACTACAGAAAACTGTAATAACAAAATACAAATTAAAGAAAATATATTGGCAGCTCTGGTGAGGACTCATAAAAATCCCTAATCTGTTCATTTACTGCAGCAGAATAATCTTACACTGAAAATTTAGAAAAATCCAACAGAACAACTGTTTTAATAAAACTCACTTGTGACAAAATTGTTTACTCCTAACTATCACATTAAAATAAAGTACCTAAAAGCCTTTAAAATGCACACTTGTTTTAATTGGTCTGTTAAACTGCAACATTTCTTAGAACTTTTAAATTGTAATGCGTGGCTTCCTGTTTTCCTGGGGTGACAATATGATGCAAGACACAGAGCTCCTAATAGCTAAAGACAGTCAGAATGATGCAAGAGGAAATCTCTCAAGCTAACTTTTAGGGAGCTGCAGCAAGAGGTGGTATCCTGAGGTCGCCAAGTCTTTATAACAACCACTGGTTATTTCAGAGCCATGCGCTCATCTGGTTATGTGGAACTACGTTTTGTTTTTCAGAAAAACACAAGTGTGGCGTGACAAAATAATACATGTGGGAAAAAAAAGACTCTCATGCCCAGCGTTCAGCATGGTGGAGGATCTGTGATGCTGCGGAGCAGGGAAACTTGTCAGAGTGCATTAACGCTTTGAAATGACTGAGAAACACAGCTATCGCAGTCTCTACTGGAAAACTGACACCGGATCATCATTTGGTCTGTTAAAAGGCTAATGATCCAAAACATGAGGACAAATTAACAAAAAAAAAAAAAAAAAAAAAAATAAAAATTCCCTGTGATCGTCTCAGTCCGTATAGAAAAGCTCTGGAGCTGAAGAGACGAGAGCAGGAGAAAGGACATCGGACTCTGGGTGATCTAGGCAGATTGTGCAAAGAAGGGTCAAAGATTCCTCTCTATAGGCTCCAAGCTTGTGAAATGTTATAGTGGAAAACAAAGCGGCGTCTCTGTGGACAATAAGGGGGTTGCATGAAGTATTTAAAGTGTCAGTGGCAATAAATGTACTACTGGCGACTCTCTCACAATAAAATTGATCCAAGTTTTAAGGTTGGACATTCTGTGTGTTTCAGTGTCAGATTGAGCAACAGTATAAAATAAATAAATAAATACATTTTAAAGTATTTTATGCATTTATGCAAAAACAATCCGTCGCAAGCGGCTGCAGTTGTGGAAGCAAGCTGACTAAACTTGTCAGGGGAATGGCGTTGTTATCCAAATGACCTGTTTGCACTGTTTGCTTTGTGATAAGTTGAAATATGAGAGCAGAGACGTAATCCCGACTGTAAGTCTCTGCTACAACCAGGAAGTGTGAAGCTGAATGGGGCCAACAGCCAAAACTGTGTTTTCCTCCCTGTGAGCAAGTGCAGCGAGTGTTAGAAAGAGGAAACGAGACGCTTTGTTCTCTTAACTGCAACGCAGCTCGAGTTTCTCCCTTTTAAGAGATAGTATAGTTCAGAAATGTAGCCTCGCAGGTCAGAGTGTGAGCCAAGCTTAATAATTGTGAAGCTATTTTTAAGTTAGGAATCTAAACTTGCAATTCAATTTAGGCTGTTGCTTATTTCAAAGACGCCTGTCTTGACAGCAGTTGTTGAGAAACCAGAATTTCCGACGCAGGGCAGAACAAAAACAGTGACACAAAGTCTTTACTACGACAATCTCACACTGAAACTAGACCTGACTTCCGGTGTCCCTGTTTAACTGTCATTCACACCTGCACACATCAACGCCAGCCTCGCGCTGCTATCACCCAGTCAAGGCTTAATAAGTGTGGCTTGCTGCTGCTGCCACCTGCGCGCCAGTTTTTGCAAAACTCTTGTGATTTGTGTCACACACCCCGTGTCTGCGTCTTACCGTGTCCATTTTCTCAGTGGGACTGTGGCCTCCGTCTTTGACGTCACCTTTTCCCATCTTTTCGTTGACGGGAGAGCCGATTCTCTTGATCAGCGAAGCGGTTCCGGGAATCGGCTCTTCGTCGTCGGAGTCCGGCAGCGGGGTCGGGCTGATGTCCTCCAAGCCGGTGCTGGACGGCCGAGAGTTCTGCTGGCCGCCCGCGAAGGGTGGGATCGGGGACAGCTGGGAGGATGAGGAGGAAATGGGGCTACCTTCCATTCGCACCTCGTTGTCCGAGTCCCGCTCCTCCAGAAACGGCAGCAGCTTTGTCCTTTTTTCCTTGAGGAGCATCTCAATACGCGAGTCCAGGCTGTTGCGTTCCGGATCCAGCGCCGGGGAGCCGGGCGACGGGCAGCGCTCTGGCGTTTGAGGGGGAGGAGTGGCGGGTTGGGGGACCGGTTCCGGCGGCGGCTCTGGGATCGGAGGCGTCTCCGGCCTTTCCTTAACGGGCAAGACGTCCGTCGGGGGCGTCGGAGGCGGCTGCGGCGGTCGGAGGTACTCGCCCTCCCTTTGAGCCGGGTGATGGTACGGCGACTCTGACGGGGGGAACGCAGGCGGCAAAGCGGCTTGGTAGGGCGAGAATGCGGACTTAAAGTTGGGCGTAGCGGGAGGAGGCGCTGTGTAGTTGAAGGAAGGGGTTGAAGGTGGAGGTTCAGGCGGCGTATTCCGATACATGTTGCTGCGGTACTGAGGCCTCTCCGGCCGGCGGTTGTACGCGTCCTGGAACTTGCTCTCGTGCCTGCGGGACTTGTACCCTCCAGAGCTCTCGGGACGGCTCGACTGATACGCAGGCGTGGACTGCCGGCTGGAGTAACTGGAGTCCTGAGAGAAGGGCGTACCCGGCTGGCGAGGGGTGTGAGGGGTTCCCTGGGACTGGGGGGTGTCCTGCCTTATGCTGGAGTAACCCGTCTCCAGGCTGAGGGGAGTGGTGGAGCTGCTGGGTGGCAGCACTCCTCCTATAGACATGCTGCTCTCTGACAACCTGCGGATGGGCTCACAGGCCTTAAAAAAAAAAAAAAAGACATTAAAATAAGTTATATTGGGAAAAACTTATAGCAATTTGAAAAAAAAAGTGATTATATGAACATAGCAACATTTCAGTAAAGAGAATATCTAAAACTCTGTAGGTCTCTAGGTTCAGGAGCTCAGGAAATATCTTACTACAAGGTCAAAGTTCTTTTTTTTTTTTACAGCTTTGAGAGTTCAAACCAGAGTCAAAGGTCAAGATAACATCTCTCTTCAGGCTTGGATTTTTACAAAATAACAATACTGGTAAAATGAGCATCAAACAACACCAAATTGACTATATAGAAACAATCATCAGGACAACGTTGTATAAAAACACTCCTTATATTTTGCTAAAAGTTTCTCTTTTTTTACCAGTAAGGCCTCTGCAAGACTCCGAGGGGAAACTTCCCTGTTTTCCTCTCCGCCAACAGGCAGCGTCCGCGGTGTGTAGCTGCCATTCATCAGGAGCTGAAAGTACCTGAGGCGATTCTCACCTGCAGGACAGTTAAAATGAGCCGGTCTGATGCAAGACTTAGAAAGCAGCAGGGCGACTAATAAAAAGTGATCAGAAATTATAACTGGTAATACTTATCTCTGTAATAGTTGATCAATAAAACAGAACAGTAGCAAAATCAAAGAACACATTATCAAAGTATTAAATGCTTTCAAATAAATTAATATTGATTGTTATGGCAATCTAAAGATATAAATAGTGCACATATGAATCAATGCATACAACAATTGCATCTTAGCTTTTAAAAAGTGCATGCTTAGTTTTTTTAAATTAATGAAAACAGTTCAAAGTGCACTTAAAAAATTGCTGAATTAAGTCCATATAAATACAAATAGTAAGAAAAAATATGTTAACATGCACTATAGCAAAATGCATTTCAGATACTGATTTTGAAAGACATTTGAAACTTTGAATAGATTTATTAAGTGTAAAAAAATATACATATTTCTCATTTTTTAAAAGACACATCAATTGAAATCAACAGAGGTGCATGAGACTCTGACAGATTGGTATTGTTTGTTTTCAGGTCTAAAATTATGCTCAGTGGGAGTACGCAGCACCCCCAGCTCTGGGCTTATGGGACCGAGCTCATTTTCAATGAAATTCAATTACGCCCGTGTAACCAGGCAACGCACGTAAATGTAAACACGTGACTACTGTCATTGTGAACATTCAAAACAAACATGTAAAACTAATCTTTTCAAATCCACATTCATGCATCTTATAACCGATCTGGCTCTGCATAAACGCAACCCTGCAGAGGCTTTTGAATGAATCACTGTTTACCTTTCGGGTCCAACTCCACGTGGATAATGTTTCCCATCACGGACGTGTTGTGCAGCGACTGAACAGCAACCTTGGCGGATTTCACGCTCTCAAAAACAACTTTAGCTATTCCCAGGTGCTTCTTATTCTTCGGGTTGTACAGGATCTCGACCTCCTCAATATCTCCAAACTTTTTGCACATGTCCGTGAGAAATCCCTCCCTGATGTTGTCGTTCAGCCTGGCGAACGTCACCTCCTTTGGAGGCACGGGGCCGACATAAAATTCATCGATCTGGGAGAGGAATGAAAGGAGTTGAGGTGAGAAGGGCCGTCAAAGTTTAATGTTGCGTTATGTGGGGTCATTTCTATCAGGCTAGATAAGGATTAAAAGAAAGCTGCAATAAATTTCCTACAGCACTTAAAGCCATATATGAAACAGTGTATCCACACATTGATATACAATAATCAGGCATAACATTATGACCCCAGACAGGTGACATGAAAGACTATTTCTTCATTGTGACACCTGTTAAGCATGTGGGCTATATTAGGCAGCAAGATAACATTTTATCTTTGGGGCTGATGTGTTAGATCCAAGAAAAATGGACAAGCAGAAGGACCGAAGAAAGTTTTACAACTGGATCAAAGCATCTCCAAAACTGCAGCTCTTGTGGCGTTTCTGGTCTGCAGTCGTCCAAAGAAGTAAAAGCGGTGCCCTAGTGAGCAGGGTCTGCTTCGTGGGGGTCTTATCCAACTCAAATTGCTGAAGAATGAATGCTGATTCAGACAGAAAGTTGTCAGAAAACAAAGTACATCCCAGTTTCAGGCGGGATACCCATGAAGATCATAATGTTATGCCTGACCGGTGCATACTTTAACTCCAAGACCCAAAGATGACAGAGAGGGGGGTGTGTCTGCAACTTCTGACAGCAACTGTTTTCCTCAAGCAGCAATGTGGCATCCGACTCCGATGGTAGATACCTTGAATTTAGGCACCGGTAGGTCTGTCTCTTTGTACTTTGTCCAGAGACGTCCGATCCTCGGGTCACGGACCATGTCCACCGGTGGTATCCCTGGGTTCTGTTGGAGATAAGGATGGGACACGATCTTGTTAGCCAGGTTCACACAGTATTAACTTGTTGCAAAGTAGTCGTGCAAAAAATCGGAATTGTTGCTTGGTGAAACAGGTGTTCTTGGATGTTGAATATGCCACGGCAAAACAGCCACATAGTAACGGCATCATGGAGGTCGGCTCCTCGGTTACTATTGTAGCCTTTTGGCCGCATCAACGGCGGCACTTACGGGCATGCTGAAAGTCTGCCCATCGTAGCGATAGAGTTTGTGGGATCCCTTCTTGAGCGCCGGGTCGATGATCAACTTGTAACTTCTCCAGTTGTGATTCCGCTTCTCCGCCGAGCCGCATTTGGGATGACTGTCCATGCCGTTCGCCAAACCTGAAACGGCAGCCAGCGACAGGGAGAGAGGAGAGCTAGCGTTATCGGGAGCCAGGGCTAAACAGTCTCCCGACCAACCAGCCCTTCCAAACACTTTAAAACAGCCCGGCGCTACACATGCATGACTCCGGCAATGAGGGGAAACGAAAATTGGATGTAGCGTATATCCCACTTACGGAAAAACAGGCATTAGTAAAGCTGGAGAAAGAGGGGAAAAAAAGAACAAGCTTACTTGAACTCTGCTTTCTCCCATGGTCTTCGTTCAATCTGTTCCTCTCCGCTGGCTTGGACATGGTTCGTCCGATCGAGTGTTTTTTTAAATACACAAAAAGATGAAATCGCCTTGCTTTCTCCGTTTACATTACATGATTTCGCTTGAAGAATACTGCCTCCTTTTCGGCGAGAGCCAGCACATATTGTGTGTGTGTGCCTCTGCTCTCTCTAGCTGCTGTCTCTCCCACAATACACCGCTAGGCTTGCCCACCCCCTGCGCGCATCGCACTTTCGCCACAAAGTTGCTTCCATTTCCATCGTAAACTCAACTAAAAAAAATCATCTTGGATAAACACGAGGTACAATAGCACAAATACACCTAAAACATATGGGAATATGAGCTCTAGTGATAGTCTCGTGCTCTTAAATCACTGAGTAACAGTGTTGAATCTGCTGATTGCATTGACTTAAACGGCAAACAAGCTAAACTCGGAGGGCAATATCTTCTTAACTGCTTCTGAAAGCTAATAAAGCTGATTCGGGTAGGAGCTGTATGCTATACAGACGTGTCGCTGCATATTTTAAAATAGAAAAATGAAACCCAAGTGCGTCCAGAGACTCCAGTTGGCTACTTATGTTGCATTTAAATCAAATTAATACGACTTAAAAGGAAAATTTGGTTAGTTAGCAGCTGGTTTCTACAGTTTCTTTAACGTTTGTGACTATTGGAATGCAGCGTCTTGTTTCGTTTTTCTGGCAGTTGATACATAACGGACGAACTAGAACAAACAGCAATGCCTGCCTTATTATAGTCATCAAACTATTCAAAATTCACTGGTATTTCCTGATCTTTAGCTTTCTTCTTTTTTTGTTTCAACGACGAGCGTGTTGTCGAGCAAACTGGGTTTTGTTTGACATTGCCTGTTGTTTTGCAGTGCTCGGGCAATTGGCTGGTTAACAGCGGCAGCTCGGCGGGCCAATCAGAGCCCGGCAGCGGTGGAGCTGCCTGCTATTAGAGGCAACGGCTCAGGAGTCCTTCAACAGAGAGAGCAGGGAGAGGGGGCTGAGTGCGCTCTCTCGGCAGCCATTTTCCTTAAAACAGGACTCAATGGCCTATATGGGTTTCCTTTGTTCCAAAAGGGATCTTTACACTTGGTTTCCTCATCTCTTTACGGACTATGATAAAACGTATGTTTGCTCCTTTTAAAGGATTGGGAAGATTGGAAGAGAATGTAGCTACTGGATGTAAATACCCTGTGACATTTTCAACCTTTTTTTCTTTTGCTTGGAATCCATCTTTGTCTTAACTAGGTCATGGCACACCCATATAATATTTATATTTGTTAAGTGAAAAACCAAATGTGAATAAACTGTTTTAAGTGATTGGAGATGTTAAATTAGACATGAAAACAGTTAAAGTGACAAATGTTACTATTCCTTTTATGGCCTTGTAGGAAGTGAGTAGCAATAAGTAAGTTTTAATTCTTTTCATATAATTTATATAATGTAACATTTTTGATTGTTTAACAATGTCAATTGTGAGGCATGCAGTAACTATTATTAAAACTATTTTTTTTTTCAGTTTCATATGTTCACATTGATTTCTGTATGTGTTTAAGTGCAACTTGTCCAAAGCAGGCCATAAATAACAAATATCTTTTCACCAAAATGTATTGTGCTAATAATTATTTGTGCTAATAATTATTTGCTTCGTTTATTAATTGTCAACATTCTTCCTCTCAAAACAGCAATATGGCTCGTCTTGCACCCTGCCCTGGAACGGTGGAAACAACCAGAACCACGTTTAGGTTCGAGTCGTCCACTCGCCATTTCAGAGCCAAACACGTCCAGAGTATAAACGCCGGTTTGACCTTGCCTCAAGGGTATATCTAAATATCTAAGACAAGCATATTCAGGTAGTCCTTTTTACAAAAATATTTCTTGTAATATTTAAATCACAAACAATCCAAAACCTAATAGAAAACCGATGGAGGGAAAACGTTCTCATTGTGAAAATATTTACCTCAACACTTTGGTGAATGCAGTTAACAGGCCTAAACGCAGGGACAGGAGGGATGTTTTCAGCCCCATCTTCGGATCCTCTAATAATGGCTTTAATAGGGGGTGGGAATGCGTCTCCTGAAAAGGAAGGAATTCCATTAGCACGACAGTTAGACCTCTTTTCAAAAAGTCTCTTTTTTTTCCCTCTCATC
This sequence comes from Poecilia latipinna, assembly GCF_001443285.1. Classification (NCBI taxonomy): domain Eukaryota; kingdom Metazoa; phylum Chordata; class Actinopteri; order Cyprinodontiformes; family Poeciliidae; genus Poecilia; species Poecilia latipinna. The sequence goes on along the minus strand of NW_015113907.1, from coordinate 122,682 downwards.
ACTGGCAAGCATACCCCATCTGACAGCCAGCGAAAATGCATCTTCAAGCATCATCTGTGTGGGCAATATGCAAAACCATCTCTTCTCCTCAAGACAGGATTGCAGTCGAGTATAACCTCGTCCATTTTCGACATTTCTAACTGAGCTACATCATTTAAACCTACATGGAAATGTTTTAATAAGGTAACGGATTTTTTTAGCTATTTAATCAAATTTTTTAATTGCTTATACGTGAACATATTAGCCACAGACGTTTAAAACTTGACAAGACGATTATAGGGAAAACTGCTGTAGCCCACATTTTTAATGATACAGCAAACTTACAGTTGATATTCAAAATATGTAATCCAAGTCTTAAACGAGCAAAAAGCAATCTTATGAGGAGGAAATCTTGTGTTTTTCTACTGATTTCTTACATCCAAATAAACCTTTTGGTGTTCAGGAGGCTGCTCTTGCTCAGTTCTCTGTCTCAAAATGGCTTCTTCACAGACAAAAGGAGTACTGTGCTGTGAAATGTTGCTGCGCCATAACTGGGTGAGGCTCTGGAAAGCGCCCTTATTTTTTTCGTCGGAACACTTCCTTCTGTGTTTTCGGCACTAAGAAACAAATATGACGACTGTAACGAATGTGGTTATCGTCCAAATGCTGTTTAGTTAAAAAAAAAAAAAGGATAAATGGTGGACTCTCCGTGAGAGGGGGTGAAACTTTGATCATAAAAGCGTATTCAGGCTGGCAGTTGCTAGGCTGACTCGTAATCCGAGAACTGGATGGTTGCCATGAGAGCGCGAGAGCTTTGCAACAACAACCCCCACACACTTCCATATAAGGTCAATGGGAATCCGCTGCGGCAAGCCCCTGTTTGTGTTGTATCTAGGTGAAGGGTGCTTCAAGGCAGAATCCGGCGGATCAGCGACCGACCAGCACGGCGAGTTTAAAGCGCCGCAGACCAGATAGTGGAAACAAATAAGATCGGGTTCTTACAGTTAACTTCGGGGAAAGAGTTAAATTATAGGTGGGAGGGTCTGGATTCGCTTGCGCAACGGAGGGGGGTCTCCAGGTGCATTTCAAGGTTAATGTTGCCTTTTTCAATGCGATGGAGTTGCCTGCAAGATAAATAGCAGGGCACAAAAACCCGGCTGTGGTTCAGAGGCCTGTTAACTGCGCATTTATTTAATAGTTTTGTGTTCGGAGCAGTGAAAATGTCACTTTAGTGGACAGTTTTGTGTCGAAACCCACCAGTGAAGGTATTTATAGCCTTGTGTTTGCAGAAAAAAGTAGGGAGAAAAAAATTCCCCGCTCGGCAGCGCCGCTCAGTTTACCGCTGACAGACTGGAATATTCCACACAGGGGATTGGCCTCTTTTCCGCAGGACAGCTGTCTCACCCTCTCTCTCTTTCTCTCTCTCTGCTCGGCGACAAATATTTCAAGAATTGTTCTCTGTTTATTGATAAAGGGCTGTGTGCGTGTGGACATTCTAGGACACATTTACAGACCACCTTTTTACGCATATGTGAAGCTTCGAGTTTCACTCTGTAAGTCATACAAGCACGTTTTATTGTTTATTAGACAGGGTTTTTTTCCCCACAGCTTGAAATGGAGCCTTATAGGGACAATGATTTGCTCTTAAAACTGCCAGATTGTACTGAACATGTACTTAAAGCTTTATAGTTTTATTCATCCAATGCTGTTACTAGTGACTTGTAATTTTCCTATTGATGGTGTTGTATGTAGGTTTGTTTTTTGTAACTTTTAATCATTTGTTTTTGTTATACTCTACAGTTTTTCTTGTAGTCTTACTAGTTGTATGTTTCTGACGTTTAAATAAAGACTGTACACTCATTTTGGAGTTTTGTGCTATTTTATGTTTTATAAAAGATTTTCAGGCCCATACTTGAGAGGATTGCATCATCCAAATATAATAAATTACACAACATGTGCAGGGAACATTATTTCAGATACAGGCTGACATTGTTGAATTAGTAATGTACAAATCATCATTCATAAAATGCTTAAAATACCTTTTTCAAATAGTACAAATTTATAAATTGTCATTCTGAAGTGATAGCTTCTTCTACTTGCTGTCTTCTAACATAAATCTTCAAATTTGACTTTACAGCCTACCTCAGTTTCAGCTGAAATGCCTTCATGTTAAGTAAACTGGTCCATTCAAGAACATTTTGGTATGTTCTGATGATGAACGCTCACTCCCCGTGATATACTCACTCTACCCGAGCAGATTGTATTATTCTGTAATCCTCATCAGTTAAACCGTTTCCAAAATTGTTTTTGAAAAATATACTTCACTTTTAGAGCGCTGTTAATTACATTTACTATCTTGAGATATATATATATTTTTTTTTTTTTTGAGCAAGGAGTGATTGTTTATGCTTATTGTGCATCGATACCTCCATAATCCGAGTCAGATAGACCATGTCTGCCTCAGGGTGTAGCTGTAGTTTGACACATTAACCCACGACTAAAAATCATGACACACTGATTATGTTGTTCAATACGCCTCAAAGTACCTTCTGATTTTGACCTGGTGAGATGCTGAAACCTGTCTTGGAATGTTGTTGACAAAATATAAGCCGTTTGTGGCTGTGTAAAATCAAGTCCTCTGAAGACTTGATGGACGACTCATGATTTTTTTCCACATAGTGTCAAAGGAATAAAAAAAAATCTTCTTGATTATACAAACAGATTAAAGATTTAAAGTAATTGTTTAATTTGACCAACATTTTTAGAGTTGAACATGAAGGTTGGTGACAAAATAACCTTACAACCTCAGAGACTAAATCTTCAAAATACCAGTGGAAACATGGAAAACAGCTGGTCCACAATTGTGGAAAGATCTGATTGCTGTAATGCCAATAAAAAAAAATTCCATTGATTGTTAAAGAGGGTTTAAATCGTTTCCAGGAAGCCAATTTTTATTAAATGCAAATTAATTCTTTTTTTAAATGACACTCCTTTTCCATTGTTTTACCTGTTGAGCAATGGCGTCTCAGTTATCAGAAGAAAACGTCCTTGTTGAATGGAAATAATTCAAAATGGAAATCTGAAACTCAGCTGAACTTAAAATATACAAACACTTATAAACACATCAAATATAACTTTTTGTATCTTAGTTATCCCGCCTTCTGGTGATATAAATATTCCACTCAAATTAGACTTTACAGTTTCTTCACCTGCCTCCACATGTACAAAAACAGTTGTCAAGAAGGTGTGAGGTTACATTCACCGCCGTCAAAGCATCCTCACACTTTTCTGAACCACAGAAGTAAGAAATGGTTTTATAGTGATGTTCGTGCAAACAAAAGCCCACTCACTGTACTAAAGCATTCGTGTTTTTAGGTTAAGTGCTATCTTCCCTCCTTACAAATCCACACTCGGTGGAGGCTGTCCCTCACTTTGAGCCCACACCCACAGGATGAAATAAGCAGAAGAGGAAGTAGGAGTAGCCAGTCTTGGTAATGATACATGTGCAGTTCGGCTGCAGGCTCTCTGCAGCTCTCTGTGAGCATGCCTGATGATGGGGCAGGAGAGAAGTGTAGGGGGGGACAGTTGGAAACGGCGTCATGTTGACAGGAAGAGGAAGTGGTGAGCTGTTTGAACTACCTGGTAAACCATGAGACATGCCTGTTCCTGTCTATGTGATCTCAACTCGATCCAAATGTAGATTTACCTGTTTTCACAAAATCTCTCACTAAAATCTGGAGGGAGCACCGTCTTGCCTCGTACTGCCTGGCACGTATTTGACTGTTTCGAGGGAACCAAAACATGACACAAAACGGTGCCGGACCCGGCAGCGGTACCACAAAAAAGGTGGAAGAACTTAAAATTGTGATTGTGGGAGATGGAGGCTGTGGGAAAACTTCTCTTCTGATGGTTTATGCCAAAGGTGATTTTCCAGAGGTAAGAGGAGCTCCCATTGAGACTTTAATATACAGACAACACTTTATATGATAAATGTGAAAGAATTCATGTAAAAAAAAAAAGTAGCTTAATGTGATATGAAGTTGATATTAAACATTCAGTTATAAAAATAAGTCTGTCTTTTTGTTTTCCTAAACAGAAATATGCTCCATCAGTGTTTGAAAAGTATGTCACAACTATCTCCTTGGGAGGAAAAGAGATAAAGCTCAACCTGTATGACACAGCCGGTAAGAGAAATATCACTTCCTTATTACAATTCATCCCGTTTTTACTCATGGCACAACACATTTCACATCATAAAGAAGGTTTAGAACATCTTGAACTCAGCGGTCACACACCTTGTCCACATGTTGATAATATAATGCATACTGGCCCAGAGTCAGCAATGCTGTCAATTAATCGGGATGGCAACACATTTCAAAGTGTTTATTTTAGATAATAAATTTGTGGCCTGTAAAATTTTATTGGTCACTGAATTGGTAGGTGAGCAACAAATGTTGAGGAAGTAGAAAAGGTTGATATTTATGACAGAGAAACTGACAAGTTAGTGATAACCAACCCTTCATTACATACTAACATAAAATACAACCCGTTTAGTTTTTACTAGAAAAATGCCTATTTTTTTAAATTTAGTTTTAGCTTAGTTTGTAATATTTTTATGTCAAGATGCGCATCGACTTTAGTGATTTCTTTAAAAAAAAAAAAAAAGAAAAGCGCTCCATATTTAGTATTCTGTGTCAAAGATCAGAGATCTTTTGTACACTTTCTGTTTCTTTGTGAACTGAATGAGCAAACCTCTTGTTTCCCATACTGACTTGGTTGCATATGTTCATGGTAATCTTGCATTAATTGTGGTTTCTTTTTTTTTTTTTATAATTACCCAGGAATAAGAAGTACATGTTTGTCACACAGCTTCCTGTAAGATTCACGGGAAGGCGCACAGTACTTAAATGTTTTTGCTTTAGAAAGTCATGACAGTCTGTGCCGAAGCTTATCTTTTGGCAGGGCGCCCTGCATCTGTAGAGAGGGAAACCTAATTCAGGATGTGGTTTTATGTCTTTACTCGCAGCTTTTTCACATGCTGGTATATTCATTATTGAGTGATGTTGCTCAGTTCTGCTGTGCATTACCATGCATGGTTTCTTCTCTATAGCTGTTATTTTACCCACATAGCTTGTGCTTTTGTTTCTTTAGGACAAGATGACTATGACAGACTGAGGCCACTGTCATACCAAGAAGCTAATCTGGTTTTAATCTGCTTTGATGTGACCAACCCTACCAGCTTTGAGAATGTTATGATCAAGGTGCACACCTCCAACATACCTTGCGTCAAGCTATACACACACACACACACACATAGCACAAAGCAATGGATAGAGATTCTTTATGCCAAAGTGGAGTTTCAGGTTTTATCTGCTAATGATTAGTAGCAAAAGCTATGTTGAAGAAGTGCTGCATTCTTTTTGCTGATTAACTCAAGAACTATTGCCGTTTAAACCTCCATACAGATTATCCAGTCAAGCAGAAACAAGCACGGTAATGCAATCAGATAACTCAGGCTTCCAGTTCTCAACACAATGTTCAAATCTCATATTTATCTAGTGGTACCCAGAGGTGAGGCACTTCTGCAGGGGCACACCGGTGATCCTGATTGGCTGCAAAACTGACCTCAGGAAGGATAAAGAGTGTTCAAGGAAGCTGAAGGCCATGAATCTGAATCCCATTACCTACGTTCAGGTAAGAAAAGCGCATCAGCATTTACTGATCTACGAAGCAGAACCTTTTAAGCAAGATTGCAGGAGGCACAGAGCAATGCGAAAGAGGAAGCGGCCAAACCAAACATTTAAACCACATTATCTCTATCATGTCCCAATTGCTTATTTTTATTTGCATGCTGTCATACTGTCAGCCGCACAGTGTAATTCTTGGTGTGTTTGGGCCTAGGGCGAGGAGACTCGGCAGGAGATGAACGCGGAGCTCTATCTTGAGTGTTCGGCCAAACATCAGGAGAACGTGGAGGACATTTTCAGAGAGGCGACAAAAAGAGCCCTGGCCTTCAACCGAAAACAGAGGAACAACAAGAGGAAGAAAAAATGTCTTATTCTGTGAAGATACAAACTTTCAGGATCCAACGCTCTTGCAGGCAATTGTTAGAGGATCCTTTGCTATAGTCAACGCATTTGGACACTTGAGATGCCAAATATAATTTGCGTCCTACACAGATATGAAAGTAAAAAAAAAAATTTTAAAAACCCTGAAAGGATGCGTCTTATGTGCACCCTGGAAAGCCGGTTAGTAATCTTCAACAGCGCAACAAAAATTGCGATTGCTGCAACAGGAAGGGCAGTTTTGCAAGTTGTAGTGACATTTTCTAATGTAGCATACAAGACACTTCTTGTATGCGTTTTGTACTTTTTGTGTTTATGTACAAGTATTTTTTTTCCTGAAAGTATTTTGCACCACAACTGCAGAAAGTTGTCTTTACCTATTTATTAATGGAAATCAGTTCTTGAGCTGACATTCGTAGGCAACATAATCCTACTTAGAATAGTTGTTGGTTTTCAATACGTATTGGTACTGTGACTTTAAAGTAGCACTGGTTGGCTACCAACATGGCAGGCCTGTTAGTAATTCTTAACTTTACCAACAGCGCCCACTTGAGGCAGAAAATAAACTAGCACGTTAAATGTCAAGTGCTATTAATATTCCAAAATTAAAATAAAAGCAAATCTTCACATAAACAGTTGCATATTTGTGTTTAATGTAGCGTGGGTTTTGTTCACAACAACATACACAGGTTAAAGAAACTGGCACATGTCCTCTGTTACTGACCACACTTCAGACACATGAAATGAACAGCTACATTGTGAAATAAGATTATTTGTGCATTACGACATAAAAATGGAACAATCTGATCCTCAAAGAGCTTCAATTTTCCCCCTCAATAAAAAGGAGTTCTACGTGCCCTCTGATGGAACTACAATTTGTTGAAATAATAATAATAATAATAATAATAAAGAATAACTGTGGCATTTTCAAAATAGCATGGAAGATTTCTTTTTTGGGGGGTAGAATAAGGCAACAAACACACAAATTTTGAAATAACAGATTAAAAAGACTGAAAAAAAAATACCAAAACAAAAAAAAAAACTAAAACATTACAGTGAATGATTTAATCAAAAATAAAATGTGTACTATTACAGAATAGATAGTGGTACGCTTACGCAACTTAAAACGGAAAAAAAAAAAAAAAACACAACAGTACTCTTAGCTGAATAAATCTGAGTAGCGGCACAAACAGCAGCATTTGATCACTTGTACAACATTATGCAACAAAATAACAGAAGAAACCAGAACGGCCAGGACCTGAAAAGTGCATTTTGAACTTTTAAGTGTCTTCGGCAAGATTAAGACCATCAGTCAAATTTCTGCTAGACGTTTTCTTAACAAAATGTTAAGATGTAAAGGGTCTACGTCTGTAAGAAATCACAAGCTACATTGTTATGTGCGCTTCCTTGCCGTTTCACTAAAGTTGGTTTTTAACAAACGCCAAATTCCCTTTTTAAATGGAAGTTTTCTGACTAAAAACAACAAAAAAAGCTCCCTCTGACTGTAAATAGAGCAAAGTACACTAGTGAGGACCTTTCCCCCATCCCTTTAACAAATGCTTTTAGAGTCATGGGCTTGAACTGTGTGCTGGTTTACTCTGATGTAACATGACAGTGGCTTTAAATGTCTCATGAAGAAAAACAAAAAAAAAGTTCATTGAAGTGCCAAAGAGAATACAAGCCAGCGCCAGTTTGACTATTACTACTTCACAGAAGTATGCGCAGGGCAGACGTTCAAGTGTTGAAAGGCAAACTTTGTTCTGTTCTGCTACCTGTCCTTGCATAATGATTTGAGCGAAGGCGCTCCGAAATTCATGCACAAATCCATAGAAACACATTCTGTCCACAATATATACACACAATAAAGCAAGAAACTGCTCCTCCCATTTGGTGATCATCCACACTGGTTCACAGCAACATCAAGTTACCGTAAAGTAAGAACCTGTCAGCGGGATGCTTTGGCTGGAAGCTGCTGCTGCTGCCATCGAAGGCTGAGAGAAGCCTCAGCTCCATCCAGACTCAGCCTGGTCGGTGTGGGGTCAGTCCGGTAAACGATTGTGCGTGTTTGACCTGCGATTGCTGGTCCTTTCAAGGATCAGAGAGGTTTCACCGAACTTATTCACAGTCGCCATTTTTTTTTAGATGTCCTTCTCCTTCTTTTGAACTTTTTGGTGGACGACTTTTAACGTTGTAAGAAAGTTTCCCAGGAATAAGACGAGAAACGTTAGAGCCAGCATGAATATCTGAAAGCAAGCAAAGAAAACCTGTTTCAATAATTAAAAAAAAAAAAAAGGTTACAAATAAACAGAAACCAAAGCTGTACTAGAAATCATTTTAACACTCTAAAATGTGAAACTGTTACAATAAACTAAATATATGAAATTCATGAAACAAAAAGAGACAAGACTGTGTCACCACTTGTTCGGGTTAGGATGAAAACCAACTTTCATTTTAGTCTTGCACACAAAATTAGTTTTCTCTTAAATTTTGAGCTGAATATTATTAAAATTCAAGAAAAATGAAACTCTAGTCACCATAATTGAAATTGCAGTGATATACAAAATATCACCTTGTATTGTTGTTCAGTTTCTTTTTCAGAAAATTATTCGTATCATTTGAGATTTTCTTTCTACACTGAATATGGTAAACAAAAACCATATGCCAATGAGGTAACTTTACGAATTACTATTTTTAAAATGTAGTTTTCTAGAAGTGTTAACAATGAGAAAGTTAAACCACTTCTAAACGATCAGCATCAGAATTGTTGGGAACAGCAGCTGGAACGCTAGTGAATAAATCCTATGGTGTTCAAAGCAAAGCCAGAAATGTGTGAAGCAGGACAAAAACCTTTACAAGTTTCAACAAACCTGATTTTTTAAAGCCCCAGAACATACAAGTCCCAGATCAGGAAATTATGGTGATGTTTGACATAAAAAAATATTTTTAAATATAGCTCTTTTTTTTTTTTTTGAAACCAAGATGTGTTTGACTGAACGACTCCATCCATCAACCCGATCCTTACCTGCCACTCCTTACAGTCGTCATGTCTTGCCAAGCGAAAAAGGGTCACAGAGTTGTACAGCTGCCAAAACTGCAAACAAATTAAGCATCGCCATCAGAACTTTTGCAAGGTCTACAAATGCTAAATGTGACGTGGCATAACTCAGATTTTTATTTTAATGCATTAAATACAAGCAGAAAGGCAAGACTTGTTGGACTTACGTGGCCAAAGAATAGAAAAGGCAAAAGGAAAGTGAGCCCTCTCCACATCCACGACTGAAATCCCTCTGCAACAGAAACCCAACTATAACCTTATCGTGCCACAGACCAATTGAGATATTATTACACTACTACTTTATATTTTCTGCACAACAATCTGACATTGGAGATAGCTTGAAGATGCCTCACTCGAGTTTCCCAGACATCTGCATCCCAACAGAGTAAGAGCTACAGCTGTCTCCGTTCTTCACCTTTACCCCAATTTTCTAGACATGCCGCTGCAGATGACTAAAGGGTTCAAACGATTGAAATGACTAGCACCAAAAATAGTGTACAACTCACCCACTGTGAGGTCAAGCTGATTTCTCTCTCCCAAAGCGCGCAGCCTGTATAAGCAGCCGCTCTGGTAGTAATACTGGAGGAACTGAACAAAGCCTAGAATTGTGGAAATGATAGGAATATAATTACTGGATTATAGAAATGTGATAAGAATAAACTGATTTCACAGAAAAATATATAGGTAGGGAGACAGAAAATACTACAACACACCAATTCAATCTGCTTAGAAAAAAAAAAATCCAACCATTTAAGGTTTTGTACCCTGAAATTAAGAGCAGGGATTATTTAAATTAAATGTTTTTCAATCTGAACCATCGCCTGAGACTGAAGAAAGTTACCACATAATGAGTATCAATAAGCAATGATTTTAATCACTAGTGTGTTATACTCTCCAAGTTTGGATATCAACTTTTCAAACAGCCTCAATTTTATTAATTTAAAGCTTATTTATCCAATTGAACAATATGTACATGGAAATTTAGGGTAAACGTGCTTGCTGGAAGCAAATATTTGTCAATGGTTTAATTGCCCAGCAGTTAAATTTGTTTTTATCTTGGATATTGACTTTCACTTGTTGAATTTTCAGATGAAACCGCCCTGAAAGACAAACTCACCACTGCTACTGCCTTTGATAGAATTGTGAGAAGCTGGGAGGAGAAAAGCTGACTAAACAAAGATAAAGTTTCATCAGTAATGTACTGGTCACACTCAAACTGATAGCTTTTTTTTTTTTTTTTTTTTTCAGACATTTAGCTGGATTTTATTGAACAAGACAGTGTGTGAAAGTAAATGCTGTTAAAAATAGTCTAAATTCTTAGTTTTAATATATTTAAATAACAGAACAACAATATTTCTCCATATGATTTGAGAATAGTGATTAGCACTGATTAGGAACAATTGGCATATTCAGTTCTCTGATCAAGAAAGCAATTTAGGAGGACCATTTGTTAAGAATGGAAATGTTTAGTCACATCCCTTCATTCAGGAAACCAGGATTGTTTTCTACAGCTGATTTATGACCCTCCACTGTGCAGGCAGTGTGCTAAACGCTGTAAAATGAGCTCAAAGCTCACGCCGGTGCCACCAATCCTGAGCACAGTGTGGTTAGCTGTAAATATCCTGTCATGCAAAACTAAAAAAAACAAAAACATACAAGCCATCTTCGTTTCGCCCTCTGATTGGGACTATTTTTATCAACATGGTTTTTAAAGTTCAAACTGTAATACTGCATTTCAGAAAAGAAGGAAATACAGAAAACGTTAGGATTGTTGGTCGGATTTGCAAAGAAGTTGCGACGACTGGTGAAAATACATAAAATCTGAGAATGATGAGTGAATTTGCATTAATAGCTGCGATCGCTTCTTTCTGGAGGGACTCATTAAACCTAATAAAGTCCTGGTGGACAATGAAATCTTTTTTCACAGCACTGTATGCTTTGCTTTCAAATATACAAACATGTAAAATAAAAAAAAAAGAACATTAGACAAGAGAGAAAGACTTTTTGGGGAAAAAGCTCAAATCTGGGTAAGCGAACCACAAGACTTACTCTGATAAATGGAGAACGCAAGGAACTGGTTTCGAAACATCTGATACATTTGTCCCTCAGGCCTGTCCAAAAATACAGTGACAAACAGAAACACGCTTTAGCATTTTATGACTTTCACCTTCTTGGTGTGTTACTGAACTACATGCGAAACAGGCATCTCACCAGGTAAGCATAACACCTGACAGGAAAGTGGACACATAATGGTGAGACACCCACCAGCCTTTGATCCTGAAACAGAAAAAAAAGGGAAGGAGAGCAAAAACAGCTGCGTTATTTTCAAAACCCAAACAGAGAAATCTTTTATGAGACCATCGTCAAAACACACCTGGAACCATTAGTGATGAGGATGCTTTCCCTTATGGTTAAAGTGCAATAGTACCAGACCAGCAAAAAGTTGAAGATTTCATCTGTGACTCTGAAGATTAAAAAAAAAAAAAAATTATTTAAGAAAACGTTATAAGACTACTCCTTCAAGAGGAAGCATTACCTTACCGGTAGTTAAGAAAAAAGAGGCAAGTTATGGCTCCAAACATCAGGATTATCGTCATATAAAGCTTGAACTTCTCGTACTCGTCTTTGTAGGCAAATCTGTGCAAATGAAACACGGGTGAGATGGGCAAGTAGACAACATCTCCTTTTCCATCTTGGAGTCAACTCGTTTTGCATTTTCCATACTTTGCCTGATTACTGAGGAGCGTCACGTTCACGTTGCCCAGGACCAAACTCAGGTACAGCCTGAAATTTAAAAAAACAAAAAAAAAAAACAACACAAAACAGGTCAGTACAGTTTCATGGATTAAAAACAGTTCTCATGTTGCCGAATAAGGAAAAGAACAAATACATGGAAAAAATAAACAGCACACACCCATTCTTCTTTGGCAAATAGGCCTCCATATCAAAGAAAACATTTTCTTTTTCTTTGATTTGTGATTTGATGTCTGTTATTATTTTCAGCTGATTTTCATCGCACGTCTGCGCACACCTGTGAAGACCAAAGTAAATGCTGATGAGCAAGAAAATTTCAGTGCCAGAAAAATATGTTGTTGTTTTTTTAAGGCAGTAACATCCATCTACACCTGTGACTGGAATCAGAATGAGAATGTGCCTTGCAAAAGTATCCATATCTCTTCATCTTTGTCATGTTTTGTGGCGTCACACCCACTGTTGGGTAAATTGTATTATTATCAACTATTTGTTATATCTTTATTATGTCCTTAGTTTATGTAGCCTTACTTATTTAGTTTAGTCATATGTTTTAAGAAATGTTTCTATATTGTTAATCAGTCTGCTTTCCTTTCTCAGAGGGCCTCTCTGAAGAAGAGCAGTGACATCAGCTCTTCACAGAACGCCCCGCTTTGACCTCTTAGATAGCTATAAAACCATCGCCGTGAAGATTCACAACTTGTCCTGTTTGATCCTGGGTCAGGAACTAGATAAGCTAGTGTGAGATTGATTGTGTTGTTAGTTAGTGATAATCTTGGCGCTGTGACTGTGTGATGGAGTGTCATTCCCCCTCCCTTTAGAGTTACAGCGCTCTCTGTGATTAGGGATCCTAAAGACAATAAAAAAAGAGAGGGGCAGGCAAATGTGCTTCAGAGCAGTAGGAGATTTGTAACTGAAAGCACATCTCTGTCTGTTCTCCTCGCGAGTACTGAGAATCTAACTCTCTCTTGTCTTTCCTGTGTTATTTGCTGTGTTTAATAGGTGTCAACTCTGACACCCACAAACCTCAATAATGTGCAGCTGCTATCCGGTTGGATGGCGAACAGTTCCTAAACTCTTTAGTCTTTTACAGCCTCTATTGGATTGTCTTGTATTTAGACAGAAGCTTGTGGTTGAAACATTAAACAATGTGGGAAAGTTAAAGGAGTATGGAGACTTTTGCGAGGCAATATAGATATAGACACTTCAGTCCAAGCACATCATTAACTGAGTCTCACTGTTTTGAACCCAAACAAAAATTGTTTCTTTTCCCCTAAATGCGGGCAGTACTCACTTCTTCAAGCTGAGCCTCAGGTCTTTCAGACATTTTCTCTGTTTGCTGATGGAGCTGCTGCATGTCGCCTGAAGATTGGTGAGCTCCTCCAGTTTGTGTCTGTATATTTTATGAGTTTCCTGGAGGTACAATAAGCAGAAACATGAGTTACATTAAGACACTTGTACAGATGTCAAAGCGCTAACATTATTTAAAAAAATAAATAAATAAAAAATTGTCAGCAGGGAACGCTTCACTCTGTGAAATTTAATTTGAGCTCCGTCTGAACAAAATCCGCCCATGACTCTGCATTAAGCGGCGAGATAAACAACACGCCGCAGAATGAATTTATCCCTGCAGACAACACAAGCTGTCACAGAAACGACCGCGGCCACTCATAGATTTTTAGAAATGCTTTTGACAACTTAACCTAAACAGACTTGAGTTTTCAGACTCTGAAGAACGTGGTTTTGTCTTTACGACTTGGTTCCTTATTGGTTTGCTCTTTAGGTTTCTGTATTTTAACCAAGTCCACCGAATGAAATCACACACAGATTTCTGCTGTGCAATAAAACATCCCGAGGTGTGTGATATAAAGTAGTGCCTGTGCTTTATGTCACATGAGTTTTCTCAAGCTCATTAAAGCTGTTGATGTGCACATGACCAATTTAAGGACCACATTGTACCTCAGGTCAGTCAGCAGTTTACATCTGAACAGTTGAATACTTGAGGTTACGTTGTGGAGGAAGTGGTATGACAATGACTGCCAAGGAGTGACTTATTGTAATATGTTGAATTCCTGCCTCTACAACACAATTCAAATGCAATAATATTTTATCTAGCCAAAGGGAAATTTAATTAAACACTCATTTAGTTTAGTGTTTAATGACTAAACGGTAATAATAACACTAGGTAGGGCAGAAGTTGTAATACTTTTATTATTATTCCATTTCTAAAAGGTTTTTTTTACAACAAACTTTACAATAAAACTGTTGCCTTGTATCAGTCAACACAAAAAATACATGTTCATACATGTAGATGCTCTTCACCATTTGTTAAATAGGCAAATAAACTTAGACTGACCAGTTTGGCACTTCTCTAGCATTTCTACTTTGATATGAAAAAACACAATCTCCTTTAAAACTTTGGTTAACTGTCATTTCATGAATATATTTACCACATTGGTTTGCCATTTCTTATAGATGCTGGATCTATGACTACCTGACAAACAGATCACAGTTCACTGGATGGAAGGTCTTTGTGTCTAACCAGGTGGTCAGCAACACAGGGTACTGTACTGTACTGTACTTCCTTTTCACCTTCTGATTTACAGCCGAAGCCCGACTTATGTCCTCTGCAGAAATACTCAGATCATTCTGCAGTCGTCAGCTGTGTCAGAGATGGACAAGGATGCGAGTACAGAAAGCTGGTGGACCACTTCGTCTCATGGTGTGGGAACAATTATCTTATCTCGAATGTGAACAAAACAAAGGAGATGAGTGTAGATTTCAGGAGAAACAGGGTAAGATCCAACCATATTTCCATCAAGGAAGAAGAAGTGGAGGTGGCTGAGGAATATAAATATCTTGGTGTTCACCTGGGCAACAGACTGGAGGGGAGACGCAACAGTGAAGCCGTCTATAAGAAGGGTCAGAGTAGGTTGTTCTTGTTGAGGAAGCTAAGATTCTGTTGTTGAGAGCATCATCTGTTTTGCCACCATTTGTTGGGGCAGTAGCATCAGAACCAGGGACCTAAAAATGCTCAACAATCTGATAAAGAAGGCTGGTTCTGCTCTGTGGAACCTCTTGAGATGATAATACAAATAAATATTTTACATAAAATCAAGAACATTATGGACAATCCTGACCATCCTCTGGGACTGTCTTAGAAAAACTAAATGTCTTCAGTCAGAGGCTTCTTCAAATTCACTGTGATACACACTGCTACAGGTGATCTTTCCTGCCAATAAATCTTTGAAGAATTTAAATTAAGAAGAGCTACAACAACATTTAATTTCCCTTTGGGATCAATAAAGCATTTTTGAACTGGAAAGCATGCAGGTTTCCAATTCAACAAGTTTGACAAATAGTAAGGTAATAGTGATGGGACCTTTTTAGCAAAGAGGATTCATTTATTTAAAGTAGTATGTAACATTATCATATTAGGGAATAAGGAGGCACTACCTGAAGGAGAAGAAGCAGCAGGATTTAAAGACATAGATAAGTTATGTCTCTTTCCTTCACATCAGTGATACTACCAGTGTCTGTGACATTGAATCGTTTTCATTTTTTTTAATGCGTTCTCTACTGATCATGCACCTGAACAAGTTTATTCAAGACTACGATAGACTCTGAAAGAAGAATACGTAGCAGTAGCATTCATCATGGAAATCCCTGAACAGCTGATCATCACCACCACAATTTCCTTCCCTGAAGAGCAGCTCTAGATTTCCATCTTCCATGGCATTGCAGATACACGTCTAAAGTTAACTTGATTACGATGCCTCGCCGCACTGGCATCGTCTGCTCATGAGTTGTTTCAAGTTAGCCAACTGTAGCAAAGGTGAGCTAGCCTGATAACTAATGACAGAGGGTGGGAGTAAGTGTCTATTAAGAGTTTACCAAAGCAAAAAACCTGAGCAAACAAACACCTTGCACAACCTTTACGTAACTTTGGTAGCAATTGTGTAACAAACAGCAGCATAGCATGTCAGACTGAAAGCTTCAGCTGGACTATAGCTCTTCTCTAGCGGCAGGGAAAAATGTCAAGTAACCTGCAGCTAATGCTAGCTGCTACAACACAAGGATGTTGCACTACAGTCAGAGAAAAATAAAGTCATGGTTAAATAAGTTCACAGCTTAGTTGGAGCGACATACAGCAGGAGAGAAGACTAACTACAGCGTTTAAGTCTGAGCCGAGAATGAATGGCGAAGAGCAAAGAACCAAAGTGCCAAAGCCCCGCTACGGTGTCTGTCACTGGCACCCACTACACATGAAAAACACTCGATTAAGCGAGTTCTGGTTACCTGTAATTGTTGGTATTCCTTTTCTATTTCCTCCCATTCTGCCTCAAAAGTGGGTTTGGACATCGTAGCAGAACGAAACGTGACGGGAAAGACACTTCCACCAGGTTCCACTCGGACTGGCTCGTCCTCACTGCTCCAAAAGACTGCTTCTCAGTGTTTTAATTGTGCGGCAGAGCGCATGCGCACATCCAACGATTAAGCAGTGTAGCTGAACCGCAGCCGAACCTGCTAAAAGTCAACAAACAGTTCCGTAATTTTTATTAAAGTTGTTAAGATATTGGAAAATAACTGACAGGTTTAATTACAAATCATTTTAATTTGGGGGTTTTAATACATTCGTTATCCACCAATCACAGTGCACTTTACTGTTGCTATGATACACCAAACAGTTTTTTTGTTCTGCGGAAGAAGTTAATATAGCTTGTGTTTTCTTGATTTTTCCAAGCGGGTTGAGTGCGTTTAAGTCATCCGCTTGGATACACTGCTGAGGTACAAAATACTTTTATCTAACTTAAAATTTCTGGACGGTGTTTTACAGTAATTTATGTTTTAAGTACATGTGTCCCAAAAAAAAAGTCGCATTAACTGTTCAGATGTCTTTGTGATTATGTACATAAGAAAAAAATACAGCTCCAAAATATTTAGTTATAATCTAATTTGACTTTAATTTTCTGTGATTATATTGTTTTTGATAGAACGATAAGGCCCATTTTGCTTGAGAACGTTATTCAGTAATGAAAACAAGGTAGTCGTATGAAGGTTTGGTAATTTTGCAAATTTTTGCTGCATATTCATTATAATGTTCTGCAATGACATAATAGTCAACAATGAAATTAAGTAATATATTTTTTAAAACAAAATCTCAAGAGAATTGCAAAGGAAAAATAATGTTGCATAAAATCCAAGTTCTGACATTGATTTTGATGTACAGATTTTAAAGGGATAGTTCAGATATTTTTAAGTGGAGTTCTGTGAAGTTATCAGTAAAAGTTCCCCCACTTTGATAGAAAAAATGTCATACTCCAGCAAGTTTGTAGAACACCGAATAAATCCTCAGAGCTGTGAAGGTGCTAGTCATATGGGCCTTTGTTTTAGCTGATTTTTGCACATATTTTTTTCACAAGAATGTTAAGTTTGTGGTTGTTTTCTCATATGTACATCTTCAGTATCATTACATTAAATTTGTTGACTTTATCAATGGTTTCCTCAGCTGCGATTCTTCTCTCTATTCTGCATAGTGGACTGTACTTATGGATTTTGCTACCAGCTGTAATTTTTTTAAGTAGATGTTGTTTGTTTGTTTTCTTTTTTTACTGTAGAAATTACCCCAGTTGATTGATTTGGTGGATGATATGGGCCTCTGTTTTAGCTTATTTTTTCACATATAAATGTGCTTTTTCACAAGAGTGTTGTTAAATGCTCAGGTGGATTGCTATTCTTTGGAGCTGTAGCATAGATGTTGCTTGGCTGAGACAACTGCAGCAGACCTAACAACATTCTCTTGTAAAAGTCTGTATTGTTCTTGCTAATTTAGCACTGTGTCTCAGGTATCTAGCTGTAAAGATTAGAGTACTCTGAAGATTTCAGTATATTTCTATTCAAGAGAACTTCAGAAAAACTCTGAATTATCTGAAGCCACAAGTGTAAGAAAACCCTCTGGCATCCCACTGTTTTGAAACTGTTCTGTGCAGAGTTTAAACTTCAGATTTGCTGAAGCTGATGATCATTTTAAAAAGCAAAAACACTTAGTCTGTAAATCAATGGGCAGTGAGTGAACATACCGTCTTAAATGTTTAAAATATATACTTTTTTTTTCTCACAGGATTTCCACCACATCCTTCCAGTCATGCCAATTTATAAACCATTTAAGAAAACTCTCCCACCTTCAGTACAGAAGGATAAAGATTCCCAGAAATGTGGACTGCGGCACACAGTTTACTCTGTCTGTGGAAATGAATACACCGGAGAGTGGCTGGAGAACAAGAAGCATGGTTAGATAACACTTTTCATTTACCACAACAAAACTTGCCGATATCAAGTTAGCCAATATTAAACCAAATACTCTGCAAGACGGAATTTTAGATGACTGACTTTTTGAAAACTTTGTCAAGGCAAAGGAATTCAGGTTTGGAAGAAAGCTGGTGCCGTTTATCACGGGGAGTGGAAATACGGAAAACGTGATGGTTATGGCACCTACAGTGTACAAATCCCGGAAACAAAGGAGTACGCAAGGAAGTATTGTGGTCAATGGAAAAATGGAAAGAAGCATGTATGCTTTATTTATTATCTTCATATTGGACTGTGAAATATACGTATCCAGACAGTGATATATATTTTTTTCTGTCTTTTTAGGGATATGGGACATACTTCTTTGACAGCTCGGCAGTGTATGAGGGGGAGTGGGCAGATGACCAACACAACGGCTGGGGAAGGATGTACTACGAAAACGGAGACATTTATGAAGGAGAGTGGCTGAACCATAAGACTCACGGCCGAGGAATCATTAGATTTTGTAGGAGAATATTTCTTCCCATAATTGCAAATGAAAAACGTTTGGGCTCCAGTATGTCTAATTGGAATTTTTACCAATTTCTCCTGTAGCCAATGGAAACTGGTATGAGGGCTCGTGGCGAGATGGGAAGAGGAACGGAGATGGAAAGTTCTATTACTCTGACAAAGGCCTGCTTTATGAAGGCTTTTGGGTGGATGGGATAGCAAAATGTGGGACATTTGTAGATGTTGGAAGGGAATCAGCACCATCGCCACCTCAGTTTCCGTTTCCAGAGGTATGTGACTATTTACAGTTATGACTGTATTAAAACCCGTTCACTTCCACACTCATTTTATCAGGCAAACAGAAAACCTGCTGGCATTGTGATTGTTTTTATTTGTACACTGGAAAATCAGCACTGTGAAACACTAAAACATTATACTGATCGAAGTGAACCAATCAGAAAAGCTTCACACCTTCCCTCTTCAAATCTCCAGGGTCATATTAAAAGCCTACACCAAGGCAGCTTTCTTGGGTCAGATTTGACCGACGTAATCTGTTTTTATGCTGGCAGTTGCAGTGAAAACAGTGGAGGGTCAAAGAATGGCCCCAGAAAACTACACTAGTGGTTCCTGGAAAATTTGGAAACACACCTAAAAGTATTCAGTTCAGTGACAAGGATTGATATGTATTTATGTTCTTTTTCCAAGATTCAACTGGTGGACATGGAGTTGGTTTTACGGGAAGCTAGAGCAGCTTGCCAATGTCACCATTAAAGAGCAGGAGGAAAAACGGCAAGTTCCTACTTCATCCAGTTACCAGAAAGCCAATAAAACAACGCCATCCATTCATTAAGTTCTCTCAGTCATAGTTTTCATTGAGATTCCACTTTTTTGATCATTAATTAATGACACCGGTGTTACTATTATAATTAATAACATGAAAGAAGCCTGAGGTTTTTCGTTGTGGAGTTTGCATGTTCTCCTTGTGCACGTTTGCCTTCCACAGTCCTATAACATGACTTTTAGGTTAATTGGATTCTCTAAATTGTCTTTAGGTATGAATATGTGTGTGTGTTTCCCTCCGATGAACCGGCAAGCTGTCCAGGATGTATGCCGCCTCTTGCCCAGTGGCAGCTGGAGATGTGACCCTTCAAAGATCGGCGAGTGTAGACAATGGATAATTTGATTTGCTCATTTGTTGCCTTCAGAAGCTATAATATGTTCAATTGAACTTATTAAACCTATTTAGAAATCCACCAGTTCCTTCAGTCAGCCTCAAAAAGGTGGGTCTCATCTCTGCCATGTCCAGCCACTGACATCCTTACACTTATAAGTATCTAGATAGACTAACATAAGTAATAGTTTATTCAAAACGGACTGATTTAACTGTTGAAAACAAAACAGTCAAGTGAGAATAAATGCTATTGATCCCTGTAGGTTTGTAGTGAATGTAGAATGTGTAATAAAACCATAACAGGATAAGTTTAAAAATATAAACTATAGTCACACAAATGATTGCAGGATTACAGGATTGCTGTAATTTACAAGGATAAAAATTAAAGACATGTGTTGGACATCTGAACTTCAAGTCCCATTTAGTTAAAAAGTGTTTATTAAAACACAACACATGTCAGCACTCTATTAATACTGTAAGGTTGGCAGCTTATTAGTCAACACATACAGCAAACTGTTTGAAACTGCCAGGACAGTAGATTTCTTTAAATACGCAAAAAGTTAAAAGGCTGTGTTTCACAAACACAGATGTGCAATAACTGATAAACATTATGTGCTTTTTTTACTAAATGATAAATAAATGCAGCAGGCAACAGAAACAAGTCCAGGCATGATATGTCTGACATAATGAGTAGAGCTGTTAACAAGCACACCACTTTTGGCCTAGAAACACCTAAACCAATAACATGTACAATGTGTAATTCCTCAGCAGGTCAAACTTCAAAATATATATCTTTAAAAAAAAAAAAAAAAAAAAAAAAAAAAAAAAAAAAAAATTTTTTAACAAGAAAAAAAAGGGGGGGGGGATATTTAAAAAAGGGGGGAAAAATCAG
>NW_015113907.1:55660-98920 GCF_001443285.1 Poecilia latipinna | reverse complement strand
CCAAAAAAAATAAAAAAGTGTAATTCCCCAAAAGGGCAAACTTAAAAAAAAATATTTTTAAAAAAAAAAAAAAAAAAAAAAAAAAAAAGATCAGAATAATGTTTTAACCAGGAAACAAATGGTGGGTGGATATCTGATAACGAGTGGTAATATCAGGCTACTATCACATTGAGAACTTTGTGATTTCCAGCTACATGCATTATGACGCATTCATGAGATCACAGTAAGATAAAGTGTGTCTTCTAAAAAAGAAAAGTAAAACCTTCAAATGGTGAAAGAT
This sequence comes from Poecilia latipinna, assembly GCF_001443285.1. Taxonomy (NCBI): domain Eukaryota; kingdom Metazoa; phylum Chordata; class Actinopteri; order Cyprinodontiformes; family Poeciliidae; genus Poecilia; species Poecilia latipinna. Next base: position 98,640 of record NW_015113907.1, on the reverse strand, counting down.
CTTTCTTGTAAAAATGTAATTCCTAAATGTCTGCCCTCTCGGGAAGTTCCAATACAGATCGGGGTATTTGTCTATGGGAACTGGGAGCTTGGCGATTGTAAGATTGAAGATTCCCCTCTGTTGTCGAGCTCGTTTTGAAGCCTGGTGAGGTTAGACAGTTCCTCAAGCTCCTGAAACTGTCTGTCAGTCTTGTGGCTGACCAGCGAGCGATAAAAATGCACAGCAAAGACTATGAAGATTAAACCAAACGGGACCATTATAGAGGTTGAGGTAATAGCAGCAGCCACACCAGAGGAGAAGGTGCTGTTGTTGGATTGGTCGGGCTTAATGGGCAGAAATTTCACCCAGCAGAGCAGAACAACCTCGGCGAGGAAGAGCAAAGTCCCAATCACAGTTGAAAAAGCCCACGCCAGCTCAATGTGTCTGTGCATCCGCTCATGCGGAGACTCCTTCACAGAGTTGAGGTTGTGGACGTTGCTGACCGCCTCTATGTTAGGCAGAATGCAGGTGCTGACCATCAGAGCAAACAGGTGAACAGCAACGAGCACAGTAGTGCAGGCACTGAAGGCGATGAGGAGAGCAGGTGGGTATGGGTATTTGTTGTCGAGCTGCACTTCCACCATCGCGACCTAACAGGAAAGGACAAACAAAATGTCATGTGATGAGTTCATCTCCAGGGGACTAGAAATTTATATATGAAGTTTGATTTTACCATGGCAAATCCGGAGAGCAAAGCTGATGTCCGGCTTGAAGCTTTCAGTTTGGCTCGACTCAGGTACAGCTTCCTCCAGGACAGGGCTTGCAGTGAATGCTCGTTCAGACTCATGTTGCGCTAATTATCACAACACCGGCCGAGCGGCGCAACTGTTTGGGAAAGCTTGCGCCACAAAACTAAAAGGAGTGAACAACTATGTCCCCTCAGGAAGCATTTAGACTCGTCGGCTGACTGTAACTGCGGAAGCTATTTTTTTCCACCCACAGTCTTCCTTCAGCGTGTTGATCTGCTTTGCACCTTAAATTACCCACAAGTCTACGCGCGGCGAGGGCAACATCCGCAAGCAAATAGTGACGGGAATTTCGAATCTATTCCGAGATCCAAATCTTTTGGCTCAATTAATTAAAGTCAGTTGATTAAAAGTTCTGAACTTAAAAACCTCAGTAAATTAGAATATGGAATAAGTGATTTCAATGATTTTTGACTAAAAGTAAATGAAACTCCAAGTTTAGTTTCAACTACCTTAAGGAAATGGTGAAGCAAAAGTCATTCAAGAGCTTGAATAAAATTCACAAGCTGAACTTATGTCATATTTGTGAACATGTGCAGACATGCATTTGTAAAATGAAAATCCAGTCCAAAGTATCAAACTAAAAGCTTAGACTTTCACAATATGCTGGATGTTGGAAAAATTTGAAAAGTTTATTGTTAGATGAAAACATCTAAACATCTAAACATCAACAAACAGCAACACATGACAAAATTATACAATACTAGTTTCTTGTGGCACTTAATTTCAGTATGCCAGGATAACCAGAAGGAGTCTGCAGCTTCTGTCAACATTCTGGTGTGGCTATGAAGTAAACACATATTAATAAAAACATAAAGCAGCTCTCAGACAGGAGTCAGCTCCTAATGTTCACAAAAAGTATTTGGTGCCTCAAGTCTTTTTGGTCATTGCAAGCACATCACTTTGAGATGTATTTGTGGGGGAAAGCGTTAGCAACAAGCAAAATATAAAGGCTTAACTGCAGCTGTGAACAATGAAAAGCCCAGAACTCTGCAAAAAATGAAAATTGTGCCTCAGAAAGTCAAGTAGCACACACATACAAATTGATCAAACTTTGTTGAGATGAAACATGAAAACATTTTTTCCACTTTTATCTTAAACTGGATTGAATTTGTTTTGGCATTGCAAGTGCGGTGTGGTATGGAAATGAGGTGACATATAGCCACAAATGCACTGCTATAAATTTGCAAAGCAAATATCTTACACTATGTTCTTTCATAGAGGATTTGGGACATGTTGGTTTCAAGTAAAATAAAACAAAAATAAAACTAACCCATCCTTAGGCACAAAGATGCAGACCAAAATCAGAAATTTAATAATTTCAGATTCAGTAATATCTTACTAATCCAACAGGGAACCGAGTTAAAAATAAAAAAAGGAATTTAAATGAGTACAAAATGTTAGTAGTATATTTCTTGATATGACAAGAAATATACTTGTCATATACCTAACACCTAACACCATAACCTTATTTGGAACGAACAAAATGTTATATTATCACTATCTAATTATATAAAAAACCCAAGGTGTTAGTTTAGGTGCCTGCAGTTTTACTCATCTATGCATGAAAAACATTTTAAAATCATCTTAAAGTCTGTTTATTTAAAGGTGGTTAATTAAACTACACGCGTCCTCTAAGGACGGAAGTTGCTTTTATGCGTTGTAAGCCGATGTTATGTAATGAATGTTTGTGGCTTGTAAAAACAGTGGAAAGCAGCGGAGTGACATGCCATGACGTTGTCCAACAATGTTTTGGTTCCTGACCATGACGTAAGACACAAAAACATGGTTCCCTTGTTTTGAAGCGTAAAGCGTGCTAAGTGCCTCCTTAACTTTACTACGCATGAGGATGCTTCCCCGAAACTGAGAGGCTGGAAAACGACCCGAAGAGACGATGGCCCAGTCCGTGGAGACGTGTGCTGAAACTGGACGGAGGCTGGTGTGTAGCATCCGCCGCGTTAACGTTAGCTTGTGAGAAGAGAGACTGGGTTAGCTTAGCTAACGTTTGCGACTGAAAACATTGGGGGGTATTTGTCATGTCATGGAAGCTGGTAAAGTTTGGGGGAAACAATAAAAAGAACGGCGTATGCCGAATTGTAGAGACCATAACTTATTTTATTTGTGTAACATTCACCAAGCATTTGAAAACATAAATAAGACAAATTGTTAAAGACGGGTGATTAAGTAGAAACAATTACAGTTATCACCAGCAGCTCCTTTCTCATTCGATAAGCGTCATTAAACGCTCGCAGCGCGAGAAGTCACATTTTACAGTTGTGCTGCTATGGTAACCGAAGTGGTGCTGTAAAAACTGAAATGTTTTACGCGTTAAAGTTAGACACTAAATGAACGTTCAGAGACTCTTTGCTATTCTTTAGTAACCATCTGTGGAGAAGAGTGGGCCTTTTTAGGGATCGCCAGTGGGCTTTTCACGCGTGTCTCTGTTTTTGTCATGTAAATAATGGCATTTTTCAATGGCAGCGCTCCATCTGCCGGAGGATGTACGACGAGAACGAGGATCTGTCTGACGTGGAAGAAATTGTAAACATCAGAGGTTTCAGCGTGGAGGAAAAGCTTGCCAGTGACTGCTATAATTCAGAGTTTGTTCACTTAATGGAGGGCAGAGGTAAAATCATGTCATACAACTTTATTATTCACTTGCAACAAAATACATGACAATTTGACTGGCAAAATATCGTTTTTACAGCAAAAAATATAGGAAGAGATAGCTACATGATTTGGAGTAAAACTGACAATATCCTGTCTTGCAGACTTCACTTATGAATATGTGCAAAGGGAGGCCCTCAGGATACCACTTATTTTTAAAGAGAAAGATGAATTAGGGATCAGGTAAGAAGTGTTCTACACAAAATAACAATTTTGTTACTCCTGAGGTTGTTTTCACTTTCTCTTAAAGTGTTTAATTAAACTATTGTTAACTGGACCACAATACACTTGCAGTAATTATTTAAAGTTGTTCATATTCAAATAACATAACTCATTAAATGTAAACAGATCCTTTTAAAACAACTAAGATGTATTTATATTTGCATTTGTAGTTGTGCAGATCTTTCCTGCAAAAACAGCTGAAAAACAAACAAAATCTCATCAGCATTACTGAGTATTTGTGTGCTTATTTTTTTTTGAAAGGACTGCTATAGTATAGAAGTGAACTTCTAAATTGTGTAATTGTGTCTCATTGTCAGACATGTTTCTTCGATAAGATCTGCTTTTCTATTTTTACAATAGTTTTTTTTTTTTTTTTTTTGCAGAATGCCTGACCCGGAATTTACAGTCAGTGAAATAAAAGGATTAGTTGGTAAGCAGAATGCCACAAATATATATATATATATATATATATATATATATATATATATATATATATATATATATATATATATATATATATATGAAGAAGATTTAATAAAGAAATCATTGCAACTCTGTTTTGACTTCCTGCAAACAAACCAGATCACCACATTAGAAATGACATAAAATTGTTTACATTTTTTCAGTTTGGCCTAATCTAGTGTCTGACAGTGACATATTTTGTAACACAGGATTATAAAGCCGTAGATTCTTTGTACTTAAAGCAGAAAAATGTTGTTGCTTGAAATTATTGGTTGCAAAAGACACTGATATATTTTAATGAAAATTATGGAAATATGTATTTAAATTTTTTAAGTATAACACTGAGATGAAAACTCACACAGGTCTCTGAACTGTGATATGCTATAGAAGAAGTCCCCCTCACTGCTATGATTATAATTTTTTTTGCCATTCTCTTTTTAGTTTCATTAATTTTGAATAAATCAGCCCCATCTAGTGGTGACTCATGTGAATGACACTTTGAGGAACCCCTAATTGGAGCAGATTTACAGTACCCTCAACATTTTCTTACACCTCTAGTAAAGATGTGTAGAAGTGGTAATTACTTTAAGTTTTTTTTCCAGTTGCCTAATCTCACACTGACAAATATCTTTAAGTTGAAAGAGTGAGAACAAACTACTGCAATAAAAGCTGTAGAAATGATAATGATAAATTATCAGTGTCACTGATAATGACAATTGTCTTAATTATGTTTCAAAATTGCAGCTTTATTGCAAACTTTCAATAATCAAAATAAGAAAACGTAAAAGATTTTTGCCTAGATTGTAAGAAAATGACCTTTGTGGTATAAAGTCCCGTGTAATACCACAATTTGTAGTTTTTGTAATAAATCCAATGATGAGTTGATTTGACCTGTTTTGTTGCAGGCAGTCGCAGGTCTGTGGATGTCATGGACGTGAGCACTCAAAAAGGCTCGGAAATGAGCATGGCTCAGTTCGTCCGCTATTACGAGACCCCGGAGGAAGAGCGTGACAAACTCTTTAATGTCATCAGCTTAGAGTTCAGCCACACTAAGCTGGAGCATCTCATCAAACGGCCCACAGTGGTAGGAAATGCATAGTGATATTGTGAAAATGTTCGTAGGCGTTCAGAAACCTCTATGAGCTTGACTGAAAACTTGTTACTCAGGCACAAACGTCCAGTTTTAATCGTTTTTACAGGTGGATCAGGTTGACTGGGTGGACAACATGTGGCCTCCTGATCTGAAGCACAGCCAAACAGAAGCTACCAACATCATTTCAGAGATGAAGTACCCCAAAGTGCAAAGGTAAAACTTTGCTAATGTATCGATTGTAAATACTGTAAAGTATTTCCTTTACTGTTGTCCTCCTTGTTAGTTTCTTATAGTTGGAATGTGTTTTTTGTTTTTTGCAAGTGTAACTGTTTTTGCTGCCATCTTCTAAATGGTTAATATTTGTCCAATTTTTAATTATATGTTTTTTTTTTCCGTAGAACTAAGTATGATCTTATTTTGTTTTCAGGTACTGTTTGATGAGTGTAAAGGGCTGCTACACAGACTTTCACATTGATTTCGGAGGAACTTCAGTTTGGTATCATGTATTCAAGGGACAAAAAGTATGTTTGTGTTTTATCTTCATACCTAAACTATATTAAACTCATACTTAAAGTAAGATTTTGCTTCATGTGGTTTAATAATTGGTAGCCCCAGGTTTTTTTTTTTTTTAACATTATCCCAGTCCATTGCAGTAAAAGCCCCCTGTAACAACACTTCTTTTTGCCAGGTATTCTGGCTTGTGCCTCCAACCCCACATAACCTTGCACTGTATGAGGACTGGGTCCTTTCAGGCAAGCAGAGTGACGTCTTCCTGGGAGACCGAGCTGACGGATGCCAGAGAGTGGAGCTGAAGCAAGGATACACCTTCTTCATCCCATCTGGTGAGCTGATTTAGTTGTTTTTAAGGAGGCAACAGGGACAGTTTAGATACCAGATGAATTAAGAAGTACGCAAAGCCTTTTTACGGTTACTTTGCAGTAAATGCAGAGTTCCTATGGAAGTTGGAGAAGTCTTTAAAAGTCTGGGATTTAATTTGAATAGTAGTGAATCCTTATTGTCCCGGTGTTGGCAGTTTACATATTTAAAGCCTGACCATGGTAAAATGGTAAATTGTGTATGTGTATTTTAAAAACTGGCAACAAAGAGTGACATACTTGGAAATTTTGGGAGTTTGGAAAAGTATGCCTTTTGTAAATAATAATAAAAAAAGTTGTAGCAAACCTGTCTATCCAATGTTTTCCTTCCTTATTGTTTTTATTTTTTATTTTTTTGCAATTTAAGGTTGGATTCATGCTGTTTACACTCCTGTGGACACGCTAGTGTTTGGAGGAAACATTCTGCACAGCTTTAACATCCCCATGCAGTTCACTATCCACGAGATAGAAAACAGGACAAAGGTAGGAGTCTTCATACTGGAAAGCATGGCGATATACCTACCTGCACAGGAAGCTCTGCAGCTTACAATAGATTAATCTCGCTGAAAAGAAACATTTTGAGTTTATTTTAAACTGCAAAAAAGAACTGCTGTCTCCTGTTTATTGGCTTTATAGACTTTAACCCGAATTCCCCAGGAGCTGTTCTGTCTCCTGCTTCAGGATGCAACATAATGTGTTATTTCTATACACGTCTGTGTATAAAAGCAAAATTTTGTGTCTGACATCTCTGATCACCTTCACAAAAAAAAAAAAAAAAAAATGCGATTAGTGTGAAACGTCACCAGTGTGTCGCCAGACTGAGTTTATGTAAGTATAAATTCCTTTTTCCTCTCCTCAGGTTCATTCCAAATTCCGCTTCCCATTTTACTACGAGATATGCTGGTACGTCCTGGAGCGATACCTGCACTGTCTGACCAGGAGGTCCTACTTTACTCACGAGACCCATAAAGAGTCTGTCGGTAAGAACGATCAGTTACTACACCAAAGAAAAAGACAAATGCAAAAAACATATGATTCAATGATGTATAAACTGCTAAAAGCATAATTTTCATAGAATATATAATCCTCCAACCTGTTTGGAGGATTTTTATCACACAGACTGAATACTAGCAGCTGGACTTTTTCTCGTTATGTAAAGCGGAATCCACCAGTCAGGAAATCGTGCAGAAAGGAGGTTCTGCATCAAGTTGGTGTTGGATATCATGTCATTCTGCTTTTGAATTTCATGCCTGAAGTTGATTTTATTTTATTTTTAAAATAAATTGCTGTTGTCACAGTTATTGCCACATAGAATAGTTTTTTTTTTCCTTAATAAATTAAATCAACAAGGGAAAACCCATCGTCTTTAATTTGTCAATTATCTGAAAGATTTAGTTGTGGAGGTGGGAAGCATCTTTGCAAGGTGAAGTAAAAACAAAAGCTGACTCATTTGTAGTGATGTTTGACACGTTCTCAACAAGCGCTATTATTACCTCTGTTTACTTCTAGACTATGAGACAAAGATAAAGACAGAGAGTCCGTCTTCAGACTCCAGGAGCCAGGACATGACCGATGACTCCTGTGGGCCTCCAGTCAGGGACGGCCACGGAGAAAAAACCGAAAGACCGTCTGGAGATGGCCCTTGCTCGCCTGACATCATCAAGGGCTCACTGCTCAAAGCTGCTTTATCTGTCGACTCGGAGGACAGCTGTCATCCTTGCTCCGCCTCTCTAGACTTCCCCAAAACCCCCTCGGATTCTCCAGGCTCTGAGGCTCAGTGGACTCACCTGACACAGCATGAGCTGATCGGGCTCAGGACACTGGTGGAGAAACTGGAATCACTCCCTGAGAATAAAAAATGTGTTCCAGTGGGAATAGAGAGCCCTCAGGGCCTCCTAGATGACATGAAGGTAGAAACAAAACAAAACAAAACAAAAACCCACTGAAATAATTACAGGAGTAGACATAAGTCGGTTTGTTTTCTTCTTTGGCTGTTTAGGTTGTCCTGAAGGAACATGCTGATGATGACCCAAAACTAGCAATCACCGGGGTTCCTGTTGTGCTTTGGCCTAAGAAAGTGTTAAAGGTAAGCAAAACAAACCAGATTTTGTTAATTTTCTATTACATTGTGTCAGCCCTCTTTTACAGACAAATGAGCTGCAGGGCGATGAACTATGCAAAGTGGGAGTGAGTTTTTGATGTACTGAGAAATGTTTAGCTGCGGGACATTTTAAGTTCTGGTGTTCATCTGACTTTTCTTGACTTTAAGATAACGGCTAAAGGAAGATAATAATGTATGGAAGTTTTGTGGTTCTTAAATTTAATGTAAAGGATTTGATCTTCAAGTTTTGTAGGATACCCCAATTAGAATACAATTTAATACGTGGTCATAAACCTGTGGCTGGTTGTCAAAAGAAAAAAAAAAATCCTTGTATTTTAAGTTATTCCTAGGTTTGGTGCTTTACACGGGTTTTTACTAAATGTAGGACAGTCTGTCAGAGCTGATCAGTCACATTTGTGTTGCAAAAAGCTTAATAGTCTACAGAAGATTGCAGAAGCACTTATTACTGCTCTTTAATTTGGGAATAAGCATGTTTTTCCTCCTCTGAGTTCTGCGTATCGGACATCTCAATCCGAGTCCAGAGGGTGACAGCGATCCTTTAAAATCCTGTAGGCACGTTGTACACTGCGGCGGTCACAGAAGGCAGGCAGGTTCTGACAGGACAGTTTTGGTGATGTCCAATCTTGAAGGGAAGTTGAGCAGAACCAGCCAGTGAACGGGAAAATGAGAATATTTTCCATGAAAAGCATGATAAAAAGCTCTTAAAGTGGACGGTGGTGATGCAGCCTCTGCCAGCTGTCGTTGCCTGTCGGAGAATGTGACCAAATCTCGTTCAGTTCTCCTAAGACCCTTTGTAAACGACGAAATGAGGAGCGTTGTTGTTGTGACGACGTGTTGAAGGCGGAGTGTCAGAAAGAGCAGACGCTTCTTAAAAAGATGGAGGCCAATTTCCAGGGATCAAATTACAACATTAACTTTCTCTTAAGTCAAGTTTGATATATATGCTGCCTTTTTATAACAACTTAAGGCAACAAAGTTGCTTTACTGTGCAATAAAGTAGCACTATGTGCCTTGAAAATACATCATACTGCAATTAATTTGTGTTAATCTGTGATATGTAAAAACAAAACAACTCCTACCTTAACAATAACAATGTCGGTATCGTCTTCATTTTCTTATCGGGACACTTTATAGTAAAATTACTTACTTACTTACTTAAAAGCTTATGCAGGTGCTTGTTTTGAATAGTAATTGGCAGATCAGTTCTTAAGCTGCTAGGGAAAGTGTTGTTTATGCATCTCAAGATAATTGTCATGTGGATGTTTTGCTCATAAAGTTTCTGCTGGTCCCATCAAGCCTCTGGATCACCCCGCCACCCACTTGCTGTCCCTTGAAAGGCCAGCTGCTGGTCCCGGGGCCCCTTTGTGTTTGCCTTTTGTAATGAGATGCCATCTGGCTCTATTGGTTGTGCACAAGCCTGCTCTTCTGTCCTTATGATGCGCAGAATGAATATGACAACACTTTTGCCGCTTCCTCTTTTCTCATTGGACCGAGGCGTACGCCCCCAGTTCATATTCTGATGCTCAGCCGCCTGCCATTGGCTCGGCGCTTTGCAGCAACACCCCCTTGCTTCCATGGAGCAGATCCATATTAATGAGGGAGAATTGTGTGCGTGTGTGTGTGAGTGAGTGAGTGAGTGAGTGTGTGTGTGCGCGCTTCCTACATCTGCTTGTGGTATTGTGAAGCTTTAGAGCAGGAGGGAGGGCTGTAGGCCTGACAGCAGTAGCAGGAGTAGAAGGAGGAGGAGGTGGAGGAGGAGGAGGAGGAGACTGCAGCCATGTCAGTTTGCTATGAGCTGGACGGCATCTGAAAACAAGCCATGGCCATGTCGCTGAGCGCTGATGATGAGGACTACGACTCAGACTCTGAGCAGGTTAGCACACTGACGCCCTGCAGGCAGGCAGGCACAGCGAGCCAACTGGAGGAATGTTTTGTGTTTACGCTTGTGTGGAACATCACAGAGCAGTGGGGAAATTGAGCTTGTTTGAGACAAAAGCATGGATTCAGTCTGCCCTCAGTGCTCAGTCTTTGATTTGAACCTTCTTTATAGTTTTCTTATTTGTGTGTTTATTGCAGAGAAGATAATTGGTGTTTTTTTTTTTTTTTTTTTTTACTGTTAAAATCTTTTGGCGGTCGCCTTATGATGCTGATTCATTTCGGATTTTGTGGCCTGACGGCGAAAATATTGAACTCTGTTAATATTTCAACATGTGTCATATATTATTGCACCCATTTGCACGGGTAAAAATGGTAGCTGTATCTGTGACAGAACTTGCTTGCAAATTTTTGTTGATGTAAATGATTTTCCTACTCCACTGCTCACCTCAGCGCCACACTCCTCCCTCACTTAAAATCTGTGACCGCATTTGAATGAAACAAAACACTGAGCGCTGATGAACGAGTCCATCTTGTTCTGCTGTCAAGTAGAACAAGTCACATGACCTTTCCAAAATTGATTCCAGTCATTTACACACACGCACCCACACACACGCGCGTTCTTTAAGTTAGTAGCCTTAAGGCCAAAAACTGTTCAGAGGGTGATTCGGGCTCTGAAACGGAAACTTTAGGAACAATTTGAGCAACTTGTGTTGAATTTAGTGACATCACCTGCAGGTTTTAAATGTTGCCACCACAGCAGTTTTAGTTTTTTTGGTCGTTTATTCCGATAAATGTTGAAACTGTTAGTATCTATTCCAATTTTTGCAAAAATGTTATCAACGTGTTTTTTTCTTTGAACCTCTACTGCTGGTATACGATCATTGAAGTTTGTTGTTGCCCTTAGGTTTGTAATTGTCTGTATATGTCTTATGCTTGTTCTCATTATCTACTTTACATTGACGTTTGTGTTCAACTTGATGAACGTGGAGTTCTTGGTCATTTCGTTAATCGTAGCAGCTGTTCTATTAAAATGTTTCCCAGCAGAATAAGCTCTCAAGAAACTGCTAACTAGTCCGATGTTCTTGTATTTTTATTGTTGATAAAGACTGAACTGTAGCCCGTTTGTAGTTTGTCAATAAAATAATAAAAATAGTTATTTTTCTGCTAAAATCTAAGACCACTTTTAATTCTCTGTGCATCAGCCGTTTCTGCTGACAGGACACAAGACGGGATCAGTCTGTCTTCTATCTTGCCTCTTGAACTTGTAGTCTAATTACCTGTTTTATTTACCTGTAATACACTGTGATCATTAGATAAGTAGCTGCTTAACATCCACCTGAGTATCTGTCAGGCTGTAACTATTCAGGACTGGTCTCTGTTGCTTGGTTATCTGGTCCCTCCCTCTTGTTAATCCCCCTAAAAAAAACTCCAGGGCAGATTGCACAACCCCCCAGTTCTTCAATATCTCACATTAATCCTGTCTGCCTACCACATATCTGACGGTCCGTGTCAGTCTGTTTCATGGCTGCTCTAAATTATCATTACGTGCCCAAAATTTACCACACTCACTTTTTCCCCCCCTCTTGGAGGCTCTCTAGTTACAGTCCTCATTGGTTACAAGTGTGTGTGTGTCATACACTGTTCTGTTAGGGAACGGGACGCGGCTGTTGCTATGCTGACACCAGGAAAATCTGCACTGCCGATGTAACTGAAGGAATCCAGGCTTCGTCTCCAATAGCTGCAGTGTTTTTCACCTCTTGCTCTTATTTATTTACCCCCCCCCTCCCATTCTGCTGCTCAGTGTCTCTCGTGTGTGATGGTGGGGAGCATCGAGTGGATTTTCTGATTAAAAAGAACAACCACTGAGCCGCCAAAGGAGGAGAATTACAGCACAGAAACAATAATGGTCAAAGATTTTATAATCTCCATTGGCCAGATGTTTAAAATAGAGCAGAGATTATTACGAGTGCGTGTCTTCTGTGTGCTCTGGGAGACAGAACAATGTGTCTTCCTCATGCAGCATGTGTGAAATGTGGCTGTGAGTGCAGCTTCTCTTTGAAGAAGAAACATGCAAGGCAGCGAGAGGCTAAATTTGGATGGTGCCTTCAGGGACGTTTTTTGATGATTGTTTTTGTTCTTCTGTTCAGTCCTGTAAGAGGCACAGAATATGTGTTTAAAACCAGCCCCATCTGGTCAGGTTTGTTTTCTGTGGATAAATATTAACGCATATCATCCCTTTATTTATGTGTACATTCTGATATTATCCTAGAGAGGGAAAGTGCAAAAAAAAAAAAAAATGCTGTTCAGCACTTACATCATCTTATTTGAATATTAGATTTGCAGTTATGCAGAGCTTTCCGAAAGGTTTCACACCTCTTCATGTTTTAAATATTACAGCCTCAAACTTCAATGTGTTTTACTGGGATTTCAGGTGAGGAAAACATAACTCTTTCAGAATGTTGTTTGGTGTCAAATTATTTGAGAATATGTGGAAAGATTAGAGACTTTCCACGCAGTTTGAACAACTTTGAGCTACTTTGCAAATTAAATAGACAACAATGTTAGTTTCTTCATGTCCAATACCAGAAGAGACGCACACCCCAATAAGATTAAGATTTAATTGTTGCAAAACGTGGTTCTACAAAGTAGTGAGTCAAAGGAATTAAGCACAAATGCATGCTACACTTTTTAAAGTTATATGAGTTTATGGTCTATGTACAGTGCTTGGTTGAAAAGTAACCAAGCATGAAAAACTTGAAGTAGTATGAACATTTTTGCAGAACTTAAATGTACTAATGGGCTTTACGTTACCTGTTATGATGTTTTCTTAATGATGTATTCTTTGAGACAATTGGATATTAATTATTAATTGTAAAGCTTCTTTCTTATCTCTACATTGATGTGATTAAACTTGGAGCTTTTATCCCACATGATTCACTGCAGGCTTCATGTTGAGCAGCGTGACACCAACACATACCACCAAAGTAAAACTTCTGCTTCATTTTTTTTTTGTTAACCCGCTCGTCACTGTATACCCCTTTTTTTGCCCTTATAGCCCCGGCCTCCCAACCGGCCGAAACCTAAGATGGCAGCGTCTCCCGCATCAGCAGTCAAGCTGTCGGCCAGCCGGGGAACGTCTGGTGCCAGGAGAAGAAGGACGCGTTGCCGAAAGTGCGAGGCGTGTCTGCGGACGGAGTGTGGAGAGTGCCACTTCTGTAAAGACATGAAGAAGTTTGGAGGGCCGGGGCGAATGAAGCAGTCTTGCATCATGAGGCAGTGCATTGCTGTGAGTACAGGATGCTGGGAGCGCTCGTTTTTATTTAGAGATGATGTTTGGCTCGCTAGCTTTCTGATGCGACGTGACACAGTTGGCAGCAGTTTTGTATCTGTTTGATAAACAAGGAAGGGTAATAAACCCATCTTTGCATAAAGACTGATAATTAATTGGAGAAACAATAAAGGCAGATGGATGAGCATGTTGTGAGAGGCTGGTGGTCGGTACAATTTTAGATGCTGTACCGTTTTACCGTTTTATGAAGAATGTCCATAGATGTTGGTTCACAGGTGTATTTTTGTGTCCTGACTTCCTCAAAGGCTTCTTGATGAGTGTTTGGTGAAATGCTGTTTGTATGTTTCAGAACCATGGACAGAGAAATATACACAAACTGGGCTTGCATTTGCAGCTTAGACCAGTTTTCTAAGACTTTTTAGTTTCCAACTCACTAAATAATACTTTCAAAGATTTATGACATTGAGTATTACTTTTTGAAGGATACACATGTTTTTAATAAGCCTCTTAGACGAGCGCAAAATGACATCACAAACAGCCACAGTTCTGCTGTTTTAAGCTATATATGACTGCTTTTATTTAAAAAAAAATCCCTTATTGTGGCAAAATGTATGCTATTAGCAATAGTTTTAGAATAAACGTGGTTAGAATGCAGTCTGGGAATGTCTGCAAAAGTATCACATTTCATTTAAAGGATTTTATGAATCTGACTAAATATAGAGGAAGAAATTAAGAGAGTGGAAAAAATTGTCCGACTTTATTCCCTATCCTATAATCATTGTCGTATGAGTCTATCTGCCTTTTTTTCTGCTTATTCAAAGCCAGACCTTTAGGAAAACGTCTGCGTTAAAAAAAGATTTTATATTTATATTTTTTTTTAAATAGGTCAAAATGGATGGAAACAATCAAAGCATAGAATGTGTATATGAACCCTGAATCAAATTTAACACTCAGGTTATGGAGATGCTTCACTGTGGGAACCTCTACTTTAAACAATCTCACCAGCTGAGATGAGTCACAAGATTGTGCGAACGTCTCAGCATTGTTCCAAATCACCCACAGACAACAAAAGCCTTAGTTTGTTTTCTGATGATGCATAATCGTGTGTACTTGACCACAAGGCCAAATACCAGGGTGGCAACAGCCTGTTGCAGGGCAGAGTTTCCCAAACCTGGTCCTAACGACACACTGACCTGCAGGTTTTAGATGTTTCCCTGCTTCAACAGACGATTGCAATTCAGCAAAACCCTGTTTATCAGCCATCAACTGAAATCATGTGAAATCAGATGTCCTGATTATCTCCTTGTATGGGTTTCCTCAGCCGGTCCTGCCCCACACAGCCGTGTGTCTTGTCTGTGGAGAAGCTGGGAAGGAAGACACAGTGGAGGACGAAGAGGAGAAATTCAACCTGATGCTCATGGAGTGCTCCATCTGCAACGAGATTGTTCATCCGAACTGTCTCAAGGTAAACCGATCGGCATCAGTATGGTCAAATATAAACTCCGAAAAAAACAATATCCTTTTCATGCTATAGACAGCTGTCAAATAATAAATCCTGATTTCATTTAGGTTAAAGATTCGAGTGGATTAGTCAATGATGAGCTGCCAAACTGTTGGGAGTGTCCAAAGTGCAACCATGCAGGGAAAACTGGGAAAGTAAGCATCACTGTGGACTGGATTCCGCTTATGTTCACTTGATCAATTTGCAAAACAGCTGAATTCATCTGCACATGTCAGAGCCAGAGAAATAAAGTTGTCCTCTCTTTTCCTTCCAACCTTTTGGCCACAAAGCAAAAAAGGGGGCCAGGATTCAAGTACGCATCAAACCTTCCTGGCTCCCTTCTCAAAGAACCGCGCTTAAACCGAGACTCAAAGGAGGAGCCCGAGCCGCTGCCCCCGCCGCCGCCGCCGCCACTGCCGCCCCCGCTGCCGCTGGTGATGGCAACGACACCTGTTACCCCGCTGACGACCTCGTCCGCTGTGAAAAGAAAAGCGGAGCGGGAAGTAGCCTTGAAGAAGAACGACGAGGAGCCGCCAAAGAAACGTCCGCCCCTGCTGGCTCTGGATAGCTTACCACGAACACGGCTTGACGATAATCCGTTAAGGAAGAAACGGAAACTGTTTGATACGAATGATGAACCCATTATGTTGAAAAAGAAGGTAAGACCCTTATTTTTTTACACTAACCTTTACATATGTTATTATTAAAATTTGATATTGCTGTGCTGGAGTTGTTCTAAAGGATTGAGGCCTTTGTTATATGATTTGATAGATTTGTTTTAGAGCTGTAAAGTAACATTGCATTAAAACGTAACTTTCTCTTCTCTTTCTCAGAAAAAGCTTTTAAAAACAGATGATCAATTTAGTCCGAAGCCTTTGCAACAAATCAAGACAGAGAACGATCACAGGGAGGAAGATGAGGGACACTGGGATCATGAAGAAGATATTTTATCCTTGGAACGAATGCATTTTATTAAGAGGAAGAGTGAGTGTGACAATGAGGACCAAGACGAGGACTCGGAGGAAGAGGAGGCCTCAGCTAAAGAGAGAGATGATAAAGCCAAGGCACTCGTGACTCCCCTGCTAAGAACATCCTCAGCCAGAGAAGGTGACCACTCATCCTCCAACTCTCCCAGAGCCGGACCGAGCAGCGAGTCAGGAGACGGCCAGGAGAAGAGCTCTGGTCCGCTCAAAGCCCGCCATCAGCGCCGGCGTCTTCCAAACAAAGGACTGAGCAAAGAGTTGAGCCAAGAGATCCTCAAGATGGAGGACTCTCTGAGCAACCAGAAGCACAGCGCGGAGAAGATGGAGAGCAACGGTCACTATCGCAGGCCGCTCAAAAATGAAGATTTCATAGCCAATCAGAACTGCAAGCCTATAAAAACCGAAGAGACTCAGAATCGTAGAGCTCCGAAGCTGGAGGACAGTGTGGCCAGCTACCACAGACAGCCGCTGAAAACCGAGGACTGCTCGGGCAACCAGAATCACAGCCCAGTAAAGCCAGAGCCGGGGAGCGAAGCGGACGAGCAGAAACCAAGATGGCCGCTCAGCAATGGCAGCAGCGACCTGGGTGACTGGCTGCGACACCGGGGAGGTCGGGAGGTCAACGGGACGCCGTGCGGTTACTCTCCTCTCAGCTGGAACAGAGGAGCGCCGATTACACCGATATGTCCGCGTCCGCTCCCCCGCCGGTCGCCTCCGAAGTGCGTTCAAATGGAGCGCCACGTCATTCGACCCCCTCCCATCAGCCCCCCGCCCGACAGGCTGCCGCTGAACGACGGGGAAGCCCACGTGATGCGTCGCGAGGCGTGGATGAAAGTGTTCAGTCACCTCCCTCACAGGGATCTCTGCGTCTGCATGCGTGTCTGCAGAGCGTGGAACAGATGGTGGGTATGAGACGAACTGTCCCGCTGGAAACGTTCAAACGGGAACGCGCGGCAAACTCACGGGTCGCGTCTTTCCTGTCACAAACCAGGTGCTGCGATAAAACCCTGTGGAAGCAGATCAGCCTGAACCGCTGCAAGTCGATAACGCCGCTGATGCTGAGCGGCATCATCCGGAGGCAGCCGGTGGCTCTGGACCTCAGCTGGACCAACATCTCCAAAAAGCAGCTCAGCTGGCTCATCAACAGGCTTCCTGGTAAGAGGATTTCATCGGAGTGTAAAACTTAAGGATCTTTTTCGAGAAGACTTTTGATCTGTGACATGTTCTGCATGCCACAGCAGTCAGTAGGAAGGTGTCAGTAGAGAATGGGTACTGAGGCTGAACCAACGCTGTCCACACCTCAGGTCTACCCGAGGAGACAATCAAGCCATGACAAGAAGGGATTTGTCAGATTTTATCCTCTCAGCTGGATGTACTTGTAACTAACTTACAAGTACATTTTCAGAAAGATATAGGAGCTTGTTTTAAGTCAATAATACTTAATATTTGCACAAAAAACTAGACTAAAAATACTTGGTGAGATTTTGTGTTTTTGTAGTGTGTAGGTGTCCGATTATGAGAAATACACTGATGAACAGAAGCAGATGTAGATGTTACTGAGCCTGACACTAATTTTGTGTCTTTTGTTCAGGTGAACGATTGTAACTTGCAGGACATGTCCCTTTGGTTCCACAAATCCAGGTGTACGCTGGTGTACGCCTCATAGGACTCACTTGTATGAGTTGCATGACAAAAGCCATAGAAATCTTGTTCGTAGTTGTGAACTATGATCTGAAAGGGGCTAAAATCTGCAGTGATCTTATAGAATTGTAAATGAAACCAGAGTCAGACTGCATTTCTCCTCCGTTCTCCTTAAAGGCATTGCTGTCAGATGCTCTTCAGGTTGTAGATATTTTCCAGCTGCACTGTGCCGCAGCAGGGAGCATTGTTGCCAACAAGAAGGCCTTGAGTTTGAATCCCAGCCTGAGGTCTTTCTGCACGTTTGCATGCTCTCTCTGGGTACTCCAGCTTACAAAACACACAACTCTCTCGGGTTAGGTGGTTTCTCTAAATTGCCCTTAGATATGAGTGTGTGTGTGTGTGTGTGTGTGTGTGTGTGTGTGTGTGTGTGTGTGTGTGTGGTTGTCTGTCCTGTGTGTCTCTGTGATGAGCTGGCAACCTGTCCAGGGTGTGTCCGCGCCTCTCGACAAATAAACCCTGGACAACGGCACCAGCTGTGCTAAGATCCGGGAAGGACAAGCGGGTACAAACAGTGAGTGGATGTCCACACCTGGTTTAACTTGTATATACAAAACTCCTTACAGTAGCTCACTAAACATTTGTCTTGAAGTGAAGACGAATTGTGGCCTACCCATTATGTTAGCAAATCACATTTTAGTCAAACTGTGCAGACACTACAGAAGAGGGGAAACAAATGATGGTTCATACCGTGTCTGTTTTTGCTTTCAAAAACGCTGCACTCCATCAGCGGAGCTCCTGACTTTGTACCATGCACAAGCACTTTTTGCTTGTGCATGCAGAGAATTTAATAAATGGAACCAGGAATGTGATTTTATCCATGAAATGTGCGCTCCATAATCTCATCGGTGAAACCTCAAACATGGTTAAAGCTGCGTACTGTGAACCTCTGCAACATTTGTCTTGATACAAACACCAATGTCCCCAACTACACTGGTGCACACCTGAATAACCGGGAGTGCACTGATACGCAGTTCCTTGCAGTAGTATTTTTCCACATTTTTTCCACGTTATTATCACAAACTTTCATGTATTTTATTGGGATTAAAGGATAAAGCCAAACGCATAAAAGAAGCTAATCTGGTCAGACGAGTCAAAACCAAACACTCCATATAAACACGAACACACCCCGACTACGACACACTTGCTTTTCCAAGGATTTGTAACGGATAAAAATGAAGTCTCCAGGTGTGCAAATTTGACCCCAAAACACTTGCAGTTGTAATTGCAGCGAAAGGTAGAATGCGAATGGATATCACAATTT
This sequence comes from Poecilia latipinna, assembly GCF_001443285.1. Taxonomy (NCBI): domain Eukaryota; kingdom Metazoa; phylum Chordata; class Actinopteri; order Cyprinodontiformes; family Poeciliidae; genus Poecilia; species Poecilia latipinna. The sequence continues at coordinate 79,801 of NW_015113907.1, read as the reverse complement.
TCAGATTTTATTTATATAAAGAAGTGTGTATTTTTTGTCTTGCTTTACGTCGATCTCGCACTCAAAATCCAAATAGTATAGATATAAGTATGTGTTTGTAACAGTTGTGTTGTCAAAATGTGAAAAGGCTGCAGGGATGCGATTGTTGTGCGAAGGCACCATGGGACACGGCCATGGCAAAAAGTTGTCAAATAAAGAAGATGTAAAACTTCACCTCGGTGCCTCTGTGGGTCAAAACAACACCAAACCTGCAGAGAGCAAGTTGAGGAAACTTACAGTGACTGTCCAGGGCCTCTTCAGTTATGCGTAGGGAAAAAATGTACCAAAAAGAAGCAAACTCAATTTTTAAATAATCTGAGAAGAGAAGTTATCATCATTGTAAATGCTTTTTCTCATGAAGGGAATCAAATAATGTACTTCATGAAGCAACTTTGTGCAAACTATTTACTATTTTACTGTAGGAAAGGTTTATGAATCGTTACGGCTCTCCCTCACCGTTAGTCTGCCTGACGTGCATGTGAGCTGGTTTACACAGGAAATCCTAACAATGTCTTTAGAATGACTCTTCGATACGCAGTATATTTTTCTGTACCTGTAGGAAAACAAGAGGAGGTGCTCAAAATGTAACTATATATTTCTAAATTCTTGCCCTGCAGGTTTGCGCGTGTTGCTCCTGTCAGGCTGCTCCTGGGTCGCCGTCTCTGCCCTGTGCACCTCCAGCTGTCCTCTGCTGCGAACGCTGGACGTTCAGTGGGTCGAGGGCCTGAAAGACGCCCAGATGAGAGACTTACTGTCGCCGCCGACAGACAACAGGCCAGGTATCAACGCTTCTTAAGAAATCGGTTCCACAGAACCATCTGAACATCCTCGCTGTTGTTACCCAGCCTAATCATTTCCCTCAGATGTTGAAGTTCCTTTCATTATGCTCCAGGTCAGCTGGACAACCGGAGTAAGCTGCGTAACGTGGAGGAGCTCCGGCTGGCCGGACTGGACATCACCGACACGACTCTGTGCCTCATCATCCGTTACATGCCTCTGTTATCGAAGCTGGACCTCAGCTACTGCAACCATGTCACCGACCAGTCCGTGAACATCCTGACCGCTGCAGGGACAACCACCAGAGACTCGCTCACTGACATCAACCTGTCAGGTACCAGAATCTCTCTTTTACAGGCTGGAAATCTCAGCTTATTTCACATATGCAGTTCACTGGCGTGTGAGTTAAAATATTAGGTTTATAAGTTAAGCAAACGTGTCAGTTGGAATTGAGGTTAAAAAAAATATATATATATTTTTGAGCATTTTGAGCCACTGCTGACTGACATGTTTCTGAAAAATGTGAAACATCATTTAAAAAAAAAGTAAAATAAAAAATAGTGTGATAACTATTAACTACTGAAAGATTAGATTTTGTTTCATTTTATGAACATGTTAAATGTTAAACACCAGGAACTCTGAGAAATCAAATCGAAAGAGAGCATTGATGTTGTTTTAGTGCAAACAAAGTGAATTATCCAGAAACAGAATTTAGTTCATTAAGAACTTTCTAGTCAGAGTCAGATTCTCCTCGATGTTAATATCTGTGGAAATGTTTTCTTAACAAAGTCACTAGTGCTACTATTGTTGACAACACTGACATTTACGATGAAGGAAGTTTAAGTCAAGCATTTTTTAAAATCCTATCTGCTAGTTTAATTTAGTTTAGTTCATCTATAAGTCTAGAAAGTGGCATCTTGGGATTCCCAAGTTTTAATTAAGCAATATCTTTAAGCCAGGAAGTAATCTTTTTTTGTCCTACCATCACAAAGATAAACATAAAATAAATAGGATTTAATTGAATTGAGCTTTTTAGTAACAAATGATTATCAGAATGTGTGAATGAGCACCTTTGGCGAACTGTTTTGTACGGTGAAAGTTCTGTAATGCTGTGGGCCCGTTTCTCCTCTAAGGGTCTCGGGAACCTTGTAACCTTTAAAATACGTGGACTTTTTAAGTACAGCTCTAGCCTTAAAACCAAAATCAGGTCATCACAAGACATGCACATATATCCTTCATGTCAGAACACTTCTGCACCTTTTTTCTGATTTCTCACCCTGCGCCTCCCTCCCTCCCTTTGCAGTCTGTAACAGGGTCACCGACCAGTCGCTGACCTATTTCAAGCGCTGTGGAAGCATCTGTCACATCGACTTGCGCTACTGCAAACAGGTGACCAAGGAGGGCTGTGACCAGTTCGTCGCCGAGATGTCGGTCAGTGTTCAGTTTGAGCTCATAGAGGACAAACTGCTGCAGAAGATCAGCTAGGAGCGGGAGAGACTGTGATAAAACTACCGTCCACTTGGAGGCAGCAGACGGCTTTGTGACGGAGACGCAGGACCGACAGGCGGACGGTAAATACGTCTGGAAACTGACGTGCTGCTGAGCCAGAATGTAAAAATGGAGGTCCCGTCCAGCTATGGCAATATTACATTAAATGTTTTTTGTTGTTGGCGCCTGTTTATGACTTATTTATTGATAAACTGTTTGCATATTCTATCACAGCTATCCTTCGGTGTTTATAGACTATTTTGCTCCAATGCAATAACCTTTGCATTATAAATCACTATTTTTGTATCAGAAAGTCTTTCTTACATTTACGTGCAATATAAAATGCACCAGTGTATAGTATCATATTGCCAAAACAAGGAAAAAAAAAAAAAAAAGATAATCAGTTGGCATTGTTGTTCAGCTCTGTGGAGTTACGGCAAAAATCAGTTGTTGGGAAGGTAATTAGTGTTTGTACGGTTGTTTTTACACTTTATTGAATGTGCCTGGATCTGTTTTTTTCTTCTTCTATTAGATAAAGCTACTGTAAAAAGAAAAAAGACAAAAAGTTTTCCAATATAAAGACCATATTTGGATCAGGTACTGTACCTGTATGTATGTTTCAAAGCTTAAAACTTATTTGCACTCATGAGGTACACACGAATACACGAATGTATTCCTGCATACGCTACGTTGTACAGTGTATAAAGCCTATTTTTTCAACACTAAAACATTCTGCTGAGTAATTTTACCGACTGCTTGCGTTCGACTCGGTGGCTCTGCATTAAGACGTCAGTGAGCAGTCGCCTCTCTGCCACCTCTCCTGCTGGAGCTTTCTAGACGAAAGCGCTTTAGCTCTGCATGCGGCAAAGAAATGTTTACATCCATCTTTAGATTTAATAATATTTTGACATTACTAAATCTAGGCCTTAGTGGAGCCCCTTAGGTTAAAATAAGCAGTGCTGAATCATATTAATCTGCAAAGACTGAAAAATAAAATAAAATAGAAAGGAAAGTAATTTGTCTAAAGTATGTATGAAACCGTCATTTTAAATAATAAACCAACAAGGCGGTTTTTCATTCACTTTTATTCCAAAAGTATGATTATTCTGGATTTCAGCATTAAGGCAGATTTGGTTTCCATCTGCTGCAGTTGAAGCTTTCAAATAAATAAATAAATAAATAAATATTCATGCTAAATTCATGACAGCCAAGCACATTGGTCTGAGGATAAGTTTCAAGGTTTTACTTTATGATCTCTTTTATCTTTAACACCAAGAGACGTATTACCGTTTATCATGTGGGAACAAATATATTAACAAAATACTTCTTTATTTGCAACATTTTACAGAAGTGTATTTTACATTTGCTTTTGGTTTGTAACACTGAACAATTTTAGTTTTCATGCAAACTGTATTTTGTTTTTCTTTTTTGAAACGGTTCTCCTTTTTGTGGAAAGATTTTGTTTTTATAAAATGTCAGTCTATGTTTACAGTTTAGCAGCATTACTTTTAAAGATTCATTTTTTAAAAGACTGTCTCTGTGAGATTTTTTTGTATATTACCTTAGATCAGTCTATCTGTTCAAAACATACGTGTAAATCTTATAGAAAATCTTTGAGATATTAAATTCACTATGAACAATGAGGTCTTAAATTTTCATTTTTTGTCTAAAGGTTTCACAAATCATAACTTGGGAACAATTATTTATACATTTATTTATTTTTTACATAGGATTGGGTTGGTTAGGGCCAATATATTGTCTATTTTTTCTATTTATTAAGATTATAACAAACATTTGTTTGAGATAAATGAAAACAGGCATAAATAATCATCAACTCAAACTTGTGCACCAATTTATTTAGTTTTTTTTAATATTGACGTTTGATTTAATGCTGATAATTAAATGAACTCTACAGAGAAATGAATAGCAGACTTTAAACCTTGTGGTTTGTAATACTGCATTTTATTGAATCTAATAAATCCTTTTTTTTTAATCTCCTGTTAACCAAAATAAAAAGGTTCAACATTCAGAATATAAATATCTGTGAATATGAGTGCTCTCCCAGTCTGATATCACCGTAGCTGCCCGTGAATGACATCTTCGACAAACAGCAGCTTCAACAACAGGACCTACAGAGTTACAGTGGAAATGGTGTTCAACAGATTCAGTTGTTTGGTGACAGAAACGCGCCAAACAAAGAGAGAGAGAGAGAGAGAGACGGTGACGCAGTGAGAATACATTCTGGAAAATTCTCAACCCTCTCTCCTCAGTGGAGTTTTTCTTTTCTTTCTTTTTTTTTTTTAAATCATATTTCTTACAAGAAAACATCCGTAACTTATCGATGAACAACAGAAGCTAACGATGAGATCTATTCAGTTTGCTGCAAAGTACTTCGAAACAGATTTAACTGCCTCTTTCCACATGAAAGTGTTTCATTTGCATAACAGGTTAAAGTAAATACAGCTACCTCTGTGTTGTAAAACGTAGGACCACGAGACAAAAGGAAAAAAATCATGTTGATGATCTAACAGTGATAAATGAGGAAATAGCACCTGATTAGCTAGGATGGAACCATAAAGAAGCACGGTTAGCGGAAGAAGACGGTGAAGGTTTTAAGATGATTTGCAAAAGTTTTCATGCCCTAGAACTTTTTCACATTTTATTACGTTGCAACCACAAACAGATTTTTTTGTGACAGACCAGCACAAAGTAGTAGCAACTAAAATATTTGCCCATTCCTTTTTTTTTCCACATTAATTTTCAAGTCTTTGATTTAAGTCTTTGATCTGAACTGTTTTGAACGTTCAGGTCCAAACAGAAGGTTTTGATCTGAAGGTTCAGGGTTGTTGTTGTTGTTGTTCTGCTTGATTTCTTTGCAGCTTCTAGTAGCTTTTATCCCAGTATTTCCTCTATTTAGCTCCGTCCATCTTCCCTTACCCTGCCGACTTTAAGCCTCCTCCCAAAGATGTCTTATTTTTGGTCTCATTTGACCAGGAATATTCTTCCTTAAAATCTGATATTTTTTACTGCAGGCTCTTCAGGAAATGGACAAGACAATTGAAATCATTTTCTTTCCACTTTTCCACTGACGTGCTTACTTTGATGTTGGCCAATCACACAAAATCCCATCGAAATACAATGAGTTTTGTGGTTATTGTCGGGGCCTAGAAAAAAGGTTCAAGGATATGAATATTTTTGCAAGGCACCGTAGATGACAGCATGATCAAAAGCCAGAGGGTAAGTCTCTCCTGTATTTCCCAAAGGAACAACCATAAACTACGCAGAGCTTTCAAATTGTTGCAAGCTTGCTAATAGAAACATTTTCTGAGACGTGGTCCAGGTAAAGTTGGGTTTGACTTCAGATTTATTAATTTTTTTGTTGGAATGAATTACCAGGAAAACGTGTCCACACTTTGTTGATCTGGAAAAAATAAATAAATAAATAAAAGTAAACTATTAAAACCAAGCTTGCTGGTTATGAGATGCATACTGTGAGATCTTAACCCAAACATCCTGTGAAGGCATGTCGTTTGGCACCCTACACGCGCCCTTGTGTGTGATGGATGCGGTGGCGGATGTCTCTTTTCCTAACAACACGCACGCACAAAGTCTTTTTCTCTGATATTGCACATCCTAATGAACACTGAGGGAGATCACACAGTGCCATGTGGCATGACAGTGTAAACCTTATCGACTCTAAAACCCTGGGATCTCAAATCTATCGCCACAGACCCTCTCAAAGCGTCCACAGAACCACCTCCTCTTGCCTCCCACAAGTAAGGATTTAAAGCAGAGAGTCGTGACGGTGTCTGCTGTGCAGAGCGGGAGACCTGGCGCGGCCGGAGGACGGGTGGGACCAGTCAGTAAGGTGGTGGGGGGAATGTAGGCCAGAGGCAACAGTCTAGTCTGGAAAAAACAAAAATCCTTTCACAATTGTTGCAGCATCGGGTTCCTCCTCCGTGCTAAATCCAGGGCCACGCGCGCTCCGACGCAACGGGAAAAAAAAAAAAAAACAATTTCAGTTTTAGGACTTGAATACATGCACGGCCCGCACCACGTACTGCCTGCAGATGGGGCACTCGCTCATCCTCTTTCCGCATTTGGTGCAGGTCACCATGTGGCCGCACTCAAGCAGCACGCAGTCGATGATGGCGTCCATGCAGATGCGACAAAGGTTTTCGTCCGCCGCCAGCTGAGCTCGGACACCATCTGTGGAGGGAGACGGGAAGCGTCACACGCGTTGAGCTGCACATAGATCAGAGATCAGCTGATTTATTCACGGCCTCTTTTCAGCCTCTGTAACTCTCAAATGTTTTCCCTGGAGGTGTGATAGGTTATGTTGCTGCATCATTTTGTTGTTCTTTTTTCTGACCCGCATCAATAACAATTGTATATATATCTATGTGTAGTTAAAGCTATGGTTTTTCAGGATTTTTCCTGTGTACTCTGGTGACCAAGCAACTACATTTTGTTGCCAAGTTTTGTGCAATGAGAATATAGTAAGTCGAAATCTAATTTTTTTTCCTCTTATCTTTTGAAGAGAAACCCTAAAACAGACTTTTGTAACAGAACTTCTTAATCTTGTTAGTGGATGTAGATTTTTTGTGTTTTGATTTGTAGGTTTATTCGTCTTCTGTGAAGACAGTTTTGATTCAGATTGTCTTTTTGTGTTTTTTTTTTTTGTTGTTATTTCAAGTTAATACTTTGTTGATTTCCTGACAGCACATCAGATTATAAATATAAAACTGGTTTCATCAGTGGTCTTCCTCTGCAGCATCAAAACGGATTTAACTTAAACTACAACAAATTTTTTCACATTCTGTAATTGTAATTTAAATGCTTTAAAACTGTGAAAAAATGGCAACCTGTCGGATGGATGGATGGATGGATGGATGGATGGATGGATGGATGGATGGATGGATGGATAGATGGATGGATGGATGGATGGATGGATGGATGGATGGATGGATGGCACATTGTTAAGATCATGAAGCACAAGATTCGTTTTTCCTGAAGAAAATTAACTTGAGCTTCACGTGTTGCAAGCCGCGTTTTCAACAAGTCGCATCAAAACAGACAGCGAACATCAGTGACGTATAAAAACATCATCAGCATCAGCAAGCAGCGAATTTAATGCAAAAAGTAAAATGATGTGTCAGATAACTCCTGATGAAACAAAACATCTGTCAAGGAAACAGATGAGACTGACGGCATCTGTTGGTTGTTATTCACCTGTAAATTTATGTATTTATTTTTTTAATTTAGAGCCAGTGTTCATTACAAGTTTAATCTCAGCATGACTTTGAATCGATAGAAAACCAATGAATCAATGAAGTCTCATGGTGCAACAGAATGTGGATCAGTGCGTATTGCAGTCGAAAGGTTGTGGGCTTGATTCCACATACAGTCACACGCCAATATGCAGCCCATCAGTGTTTTGGTGCAAGAATTTGTTAGTGGAATTGGGTGAATGTGACTGTAAAGTGCTTTGAATGGTCAGAATGACGAGAAAAGCTCTACACAAATTGAGTTTTTCCACTTTTCTCTTTCCTTTCCTCTCATCACAGTGACCTCAACTCGTCAGCTTCAGTATCTTGATAACTAAGAACTCATGGCACCTACAATTTTATACAGAAAAACTGCTGGATCCATGTAGTCTTCCGTGATTGTGGTGTTGCAAACATTAAAATTACGATTGCAATTGTATTTTTATCTACTGTGCAGCTTCAGTGCACAAAGAATCGATTTGCTTTACAAAAAAAGTTAAAAACAGAACATAAATGGGAGAACAAACTTAATCTTTACTTTACGACACGAAACTAAGATAATATTTTTACTTGCATTTTAATATGAATCTCATAGGTTGATATAACATCATTACACATTTTATGTTTTACACTGAGTTTCTCAGTTCTAGAGGAAATAAATCCATACACTACATATTTTTCAACGCTGCAGCCCCATCAACAAATCTATATTTACATTTCAGTTTCTTATTATCTTTTCTGTTTTCCTCTTCCGCCTTTTAGCCAGCACCAATCTGCTCTTTCGTTTCTACACGCCACTCAAATCCTGCAAGCTATTTCTGTAATTATTTGTCGAGCAGCTTCCTCCTGATTTGATTAAACTCCGACAGTTTTTATGCTCCAGTTGGAGGGAGCGTTTCCCTCTTGTTCAATCCCGGCTAAGGAGGAGAAACTACAGGCATCAAATCATGTTAAATCGTGTCAGAGCGCTGACTTATGGGAGTCAAACGCTGAGCGATCGGCCGGCTGGCCTAAATCCGACTCCCGCTGCCGTGACGGGCGAAACGTCGATGCAGCTGCGACCCGCCTGCCTCCCTGCAGCTGGACGCAAAGTGGGCTAATAAGGTCCTGGAGGCCTTCGTGTCGGCCGAGATGCTTGACAATGTAATTACACCTGATGGAGACATGCTGCTGCTGCTGCAGTAATATGATTGCTCGTCAAGAGTTAAAAGCTCTAATAGGGCGCATTAATGACAGAACGAGAGGCTGTCCTTCAGAATTACAGGAGATGGCGCAGAGTGGGGAAGACACATGAAATGTGGAAACACAGAAGCAGGCAGGAGTCGATGTCCATAGCAGGATGGAAAGGATCACATGAGCAAAACAAATGGCTGCAGCATGCCTTTACTGCGTCTGCACAGCGGTTTGTGAAGGAAATGAAAAAAGTTAGCTCAGTTATTATCTTACCTCCAACTCCACTGTTGCAAAGAGGTGGAGGATATGCAACCACTTCACACATAAGAACGGGCAGCAATAGTGAAAATCAATTAGTTTCGGGAATAGCGAGTCTGTTCTTTAGTGGAAATCAAAATCAATGTACAGTTGTACGGTAATGTTTTATTTGCTTCGTATTTTACGATGCCTCGCAAAAGTATTCACGTGTCAACTTTTTTTTTTTTTGACATCGGCGTATTCTTTTGGGATTTTATGATTCGTAAACAAAAAGAACTTCACAATTATAAAGTGGAAAAGAAAACAACACATGGTATCATTTTTCCAAAGACAAAAACTGTAAAGTATGGCGTGGATTTGTGTAAATAAAATCAGGTGAAACCATTTGAATTCGCTAGTCGTCTAATGGACAAACAGCTTCACGAAGCACAATAAAAACAGCAGACAGGTCAAGCTATGAAGAAGCTTAAAGCAGGGTTACATTTTAAAACGGCATCATAGGTTCTGACTGTGTTGCCACTTGCCAGCGAGGAAAACAGTCAAGTGGACCGTGATGACTCTGAAAGGAGCAGAGTGAGAAGAGTCATGCACTTCAAATGGAGCCTTTACGGCCATAAATAGTCCTGTGTCCAGTTTGCTGTAGGGAGGACAGCAAACAGGGCGCTCAGGTCAGATAAGATCAAAACGTAACATTTGACCTACTATTAAAGGCCACGTGTGTCAGCAACAATAACACTGCACACCATCCTGAACACATTATTCCCACTGTGAAACACGGTGGTGACAGCATCATGCTGTGTTCGGATCCACATGAGAATCTGTGACAAGCGTAACGCAAACAGCTGCTCTTCATCCAAACTTGACAAAGAAGAAATGGGAAAGTGTTTTAAAAACAGCTGCAGCCGTGACGATAAAACAGGATATTTCAATACGTTTGGACTCACGGAGGATGAAAATAAACGTAATTTTTATTTGTAAAATCTTTTATCCACGTGTCTTTCTGTTCCATTTCACAATTATGCTCCAATTCGTGTTGTTTTTTTAATGTAAAATTGTAATAAAATACAATGAAGAATCTGTGCAAAAAGTGGTAAAATATGAAATAGTTGAAGAGATGTGAATACTTTCGCAAGGCGCTTATTCCTGATTTAACCAAAAACAATCAATTATCATAAAAAAAAATGCAATAATCCAAAAAATATTTACCTGCGGTTATGCTGACGTTTTCCACTAAAGGATAGTACGAAAACAAAAAAAAAAGGATAAATTTAGTCAGGCATTATGGTTAATGATCAACGCAATAAAATGAACTTCAGAGTCCTTACTGGATTTCCTGTTCTGCTCGTTTTCCCTGTAGAGCCGATGAACTCGATCCAGCAGCTCCCACTTCTCGCAGCAGCCGGAATAATTGACAAAGTTTCTGGCGAGGATTTCTTTTAGCTGGCGGACGGAGAGGTTCTCTATGGCCTCCTCGTTGTCGAGATCAGACAGCGAAGCCCTGATCCTCCTCTGCGTCGCTGGGCTGACCTGCAAATCCCCACGGGAGCGCAGCTGTTAATCGCAGATTTTCATTTTATTTTTCCCCCAACAAAGACGTCTGCGATAAGAATCGGGCAAATATGAACGCAGCCAGCGAACCTCTAAGATGTTTTCAGCAGGCTCCAGGTTCAAAAGGGAAGCCGTCGGGGTCTCCTCGTGCTCCTGTGGGAGTGAAATGTCCGTTAGCTTTCAAACTGACCGCACAGTCATCAGCATAATCAGCATTTTGATGCCTCAAAACGCCCACGAGGGCTGAAGAAAAATACCTCCAGAGGAAATATTTCTTCCTCTGTTGTGATTATGTCTTTCGTTCACACTGCCTGAATCTCATCTCACGCCAAATGAGAGGAAGCCCTGAAGCATTAGGCATGACAAGAGTATTTCATTGGTCGGATAGTTCAATGAAACCGTTTGATTTCGGTGAAAGCTGCCGTTTAGAGACTACACACAAACAGGAAGAGATGTGATTTCTTCCCAAGCCCCAACCCATTATGAAACAGCTTTCATGTGAACGGATTTATTCACTTTGCTCTCCAAAAAAAAAAAAGAGTTCTTCAACATTCTCGCAGTGAAGGAGAAAACATGGCAACGCTTCAGTCTAAATTTTTAATAAACAAATTGCCTCCAGCTGTTTGCAAGAGTCCTTCTGGTTAATTTATGGAAACCTGCTGGACGTAACGGTTCCAACGTGGACAGGATTGGTCAAGAACTGACAGAAAATCTGCATTTTTTCTTCGCTTCCTAAATGGCTTTTCAAACATTTGATTGGCTCTTAGTGGCGTTTCACCTTTTTAAAGTCTAACATGGTTTTTGCAGTGCGAAATACCTGGCGACTTGTTACTCATTAATAAACAGACTTGCAGTTGCTCCTAATCAGTCAACAGTATTGCAGACTTCCTCTATTTTGTTTGCTGTTTTTGTCTAACTTATGTGTTTTAGATTAAACAAATAAAGGTTAACATCTGACAAAAATAACGAGAGTAAAACCAGAATACAGTTTCCAAATGATGATTTAATATGCTGAGAAATAATAGCTATCCAAACACATCTGGGCTTACGTCAAAAAGAAATCATCCCACTTGTTAAATCATGAATAAAAGTCACTGATGAATCCAATTCGTTAGGCAGATTATGGTCTTGAGAGCCCGAGAATCTGGATGACACAAAACTTTCTGATTTTAAATTCTGACAAAAGAGAAGATGACATTTTTGAACCAGAGCCTAAAGAGAACTGCAGAAAGACAAAGTCTTTCTTTGAGACAAAAACATTAAGCATAGAAAACAGAGCCAGAAGTTTTCTATTTCTAATTTGTCGCAGGACGTTGTACTAGTCGCGAATGTACGCACGGTAATTCAGCTGCAAGCTTCATTCTGATTGCAGAGAATAATTATGACATGATTTCTTTGACGCAATAAAATAAATGTCAAAGTTTGACGACTATTTTATGCAAATTAAGTGTGACTAATATTTAAGTGTTACAAACACAGTAGTGGTCAATTTGGATATTGGAGGGAAATAAATAACCTTGTGATTGCAGCTGCAGAACGAAAGTGAATCTTGAATGTTTGTTAAGCTTAAAGACTGGGTTAAAAATCATTCCTTTCCGACTGGAAAGATGATAATGTTTCGTTCTGACGATAAAATTGTAATTAAAATCAAACTCCGACAATAACATGATGTACAATCAAACAGCTTAACTTTCCTTGTGTTGAGTAACACAGATAATACACAGATGTCGTCTGGCTACATTCTTCTACAAAAAGAAGATTTCGCTATTTGACGACCAGAAGGTTAACTACTACTTTAACCTTCCACTTACTGAATTTAAACTGCAACAAAAGCAGCTGATCTGTTTCTGAGCGTTGTATCAGCCAATCATCCGCTTTTGTCCTCTTTTTATCTCCTTGACAAAAGCGAGCCTGTAACGTCTAATGTGACGCAGTTTATTGTTTCCACCTCAGTGCAATAAGACAAAACTGTCTCGTTCTTTCTGTGCCTCAGCACATTCCAGCAGACCTCCGTCGTCCTCTAATGAAGACGTTTTAATAATGCATCCATCAGCGTGGCGGCGCGCCCGGAGGAGACTCCTCCGAGACGCCGGCAGCAGCTCCACTCAGTCAAACAGCCAAACCTTCTGGATCACATGGTTTCTGTGATTACGAGTTGGTTTTTGCACAGATTATTTAAACAAAAAACAACAACAAAAAAAAAACGGAACTAGTAGTAAGCACTTATAAAAGAACGAAAAAGTTGCCGAGCAGAACAGTTTGAATGCTACACAACCAGCGATGGAAGATAAATAAACGCAGAAACAAACGTCATCTGATGGAAGATGCCGTAAAAAAACAAAAAAACAAACAAACAAAAAAACAAACTAACAAAGTGTAATCAGCATTTGGAAGATGTTTGAGATCTCCACCAGCCATGTCACACAATTCTTCTGCCCAAAAACTTTTGACTTATTAGTCTTTGATTCCAGTTTGAGCTTAAACAACAAATAAAAACATAGTTTGAAAACCACCTTTTGCATTTACTCTTTGTCTAATAATAATAATATCTGTTTGATCATCTGAAACATGTAAATGTGAAAAAAAAAGCAAAGGAAAGCACGTCTCTATCACAGCGACCACAGTTTTAACCAGCAGGAGGATTGAAGTCGACGGCCCGACTGTTCACTAATTTTGTTTCAGTGAACATAATTAGGTCAAGTATGTTTGTTTCCAGGTCTGAGGATTAAAGCCCCTTTACAACATGCAGACATCCACTGACAGGAGCGACGGGACGCGGTGTTTCTATTCCCCGGCTTCAGCAGCAACGCATGAGGCGAGTTTAACTTCTGTGATTGTTACGTAACGGCATCAGTTCATGTAACAGACCTATAAAAGGCAAACGGTTTAAGCTGCCTCACTGGCCCGACTGAGGGCTCTGCACACTGACGCAACGCAAACACAGCTGCTTCCAGTTGGACCCTGAAAACCCCGGGAAAACGGGAAAAGGAAAAGGATTTTTTCGGGCTTGACTCGGGCTCAGTTTTGCACGCGAGGGGCGACTGCTTGTGCGACTTCAAACAGCCACTGTGAAGAGCTTGTAAATAAGTTTGTTTCCCCCTTGAAATTAATTACTGTGGATAGAATGAGGACAGATGTGCAGGAAGTGCGGCGTATGTCGGTGAGGGATGGATGTTTGGGTGGAGCGCGCGGCACCAACCTGGCTGGGGGTCCCTGAACTGTCACTCGGGCTGAGCGCTTCCCCCTGAGAGGCAGACAGGACCGACTGTTCGGAGGCGGAGCGCGTTGCGGAGGGCGGCGACGCCGCACGCGAGTGGGGGAGCGAGTGGAGGCTGTCTGTGTCTTCTCCCCCATCCTCTTCCTCGTCGCCGCACGTGTCGTCGTCCTCGTCCTCCTCGTCCTCCTCCTCCTCCTCCTCCTCCTCCTCCTCCATCACGGGCCTTGGAGTCTCCCGCATCCCCTGGTGGCAGAGCACCAGGTCGACCAGGTCCTCCTTCTCCCTGCAGGTGTCGGTGGGGATGTTGCGCAGCAGCAGGTACTGCCGCAGGTCTTTGACCCGCAGCTGCATGAGGCGCGGCCGCTGGAAGGCCGTGCCGCGCAGCAGGTGGCAGGTCGTGCAGCAGCGCAGGTTTTCCTGCAGCACCGAGCAAAGGGCGCAGAAGCTCTTCTTACAGTCACAGCAGATGTGCTGCGGGGAGACATGAGAAGGACGCACGTCAGATCAGTTATTCTCTTTATTGTGCATGGAGCAGACAATTTTTTTTTTTTTTTTACAAACAAAACTATTTGTTTTATTCAAGTCTGACAGACAAAAGGAGCCGCTGAACTGTTTGCACTCGTGTGAGCTGATGCTTTGATAAATAAAACACGAGCTCAAGTGTTCACACACCTCGAACCTTTTCATTTTATAACTTCCAAACAGCATAATTACTGAATGGAGAGAAAATGATCGATGGTTTTCAGATTTTATTTGAAGAAGCGCAGCATTCAGTCGCCCTGAGTCAGTAATTTGAATTTTTTTTGCTTAACGTCTTTTAGTGTATTTCTCCACCAGCTAAAAGTGGGTTGTGATAATCAGTTAATCGCACGATAAATTAAAAGGAGCTTCATCATTTCTATCTACTTGATTGTTTATTTTTCTCGTATTTGTCTCTTTTTCCACCAAAGACCGGATGACAAAAAGCTTCAGTCTGGTGTTCTGGTCTCAACCAGCCACTTTTTTTTTTTTTTTTTTTTAAGGAGATTTCAGTATCTATTTTACTTGTCGTTTCCTGCCTCAACCCAGCCATTTTCTTGGCGAGAGCAGAGAAAAGCGAGACAAACCGTTTGTAGTGTGGGGGATCAGTTGCTGAGGACTGAGGACTTTGGATCAAGGAACCCCCCACCCCCTCCTTCCATTAAAATATGAGTCTATTCTCTGTTCCTATGAATGTTTTGTTTTATTAAAAAATACTGTTTCATTGACCATGTTTAGCGGAATATTCACGTGTATGTTGGTAGCTATTCGGACTGAGAGTGAAACAAGTTTGGACAGTGATCAGTTTCTAACAGGCGCTTAGGGCAGCCTCGGGCAGGAAGGGTCCTAAGTTAAGAAGAAGAAGAAGATGGCGAATGTAACCGCTATAGTGTAACGCACGGATCGATGAACGTGTTTTGTATGTTCAGAAAAAAGGAAGTAAAGGAAATTTACAACCGCCGCATGTCTCGACACCACTTCTGTTCGAGTGTGCAACAAAATATTGGAGGTTCCACCGAGATCTATTAACGCTTCGTCGCGGGACTCTCGTGGAGGGATGCTAACTGGAGCAAGTAGCGGCGGGAGCACGCTTACACCGCGCGCGACCGACATGGAGGAGTTGGCAGAGACCGTCTCTCAACAGCTATGGCTCTTGCAGTTGGATCAGCTCAAAGAGGTGTGTGCAGAAGCTAAAATCCAAAGTGGACATTCTGTAACGAGGCGAGCATTAATACGATTAATAACAGAGTCCATTGATGCTACGGTTAACAATGAAGAGGAGGAGGTGGTGCGGTGCTATCTGCAGAGAATGTTAAAATCAATTGAACAGATATCGCAACATTCTGAAGTTCCTGCTGAGGGGGAGGCAACGTGCAACACACCACAAAGCACCCAGGTTGTAACGGAACAAATGGACTTGGCCGAAAAGTACTCACAGCTCCACCTTAACAACCAAGCGTTGCAGGAGGAAGTACGGAGGCTAAATGAACTTATAAGGGGTAAGCCTCAGAGAACAGTGGTTGAAAATGTGATGCCGACCACAGCAAATGGGCTTCCAGAAGTGACCATACGGAGGGAATTTAAAATATGTGGTCAGATAGGGGAGAGAGGTCAGAAAGACAGGCTCTCGTACACAAACTTAATGCATCAAATTGAGAGAGGCCGGAGTAAAGGACATAGTGATGTTGAAATAATAGAAGCTGTAATCAAATCAATCAGCCCTGGTTTGAGCATTCGTGACATGCTCGAAATTAAACGTGATCTTACTCTGCCCCAGCTGAAAGCAATTCTAAAGGGACATTTTAAAGAGGATAGTTCCATGGATATCTACCAAAGACTGATAAATATCACCCAGGACAGTCGGGAATCCCCCCAAAACTTCCTCTTCAGGGCAATCGAACTGAAAGAGAGGCTGCTTCTTGCTTCAAGAGAAGTAGATCCAGATGAACAGTACAGCGCCGACTTCATTCAGAGGAAATTCCTGAGGTCAGTCAGTACTGGACTGTTGAGTGACAACATAAAGTTTCAGCTGAAGCCTTACCTTGATGATCAAGCTGTGACAGATGAGACTCTTATTGAAAAGATGAATGAGGCTGCAAGTGTGGATTCAGAACGACAGTCCAAACAGAGGAAAAGCTACAACACTAAAACTCCAAAAGTCAACGAGCTACAAACAGAAATGCAGTTCAGACAGCAAAACCAGGCTGCATCTAATGCCAGTTTGGCAATCCAAGAACAGTCAGCTGAAGTGGTGAAGCAAAAAACCCGTAAAACATCAGCACCCATCAGTTCAAGGGAGTCAGAGCTATGTGAAACAGTAAGACTGCTCCGAGAAGAAATCGCTGAAATCAAGAAAAGCATGACCAGCTCTCCGTCTATTCACCAAGCAAGAAGGAATGTTAAAAGGGGATGCAAAGGATGTGAAGAGCACAACAAAAGTGATCAATGTGAACATTGTTTTAAGTGTGGACAATTGGGACACTTCTCTAGGGGTTGCAGGGGACCAAAAAGGATGACTGTGAAACCCGATGGCATGAATGTGAACATGCAGACCTCCACACACTCACAACAACACACGGTGCTGCAAGGAGAAGCTGAGGAAAAGGTGTATGAGAGGCTCTGTGAACGAATTAAACAGCTGGAGGAGCAAGTGGAAATGGATGAGAAAGCAAAAAAAATCATAGGTTCCACATATGCCAGTCACCTCTCCGTACATCATCACACCAAGCTGAGAGCTCTAATAGGAAATAAGTGTATGGTGGACTGCTTCTTCGAGGATGTTCCAACCAAGGCGTTGTGGGATACCGGCTCACAGGTCACCATCATAAATGAAAGCTTGAGGAGATCCCAGCTTCCCCACATCAAGTTACGCAGCACAGGTGAGCTCCTAGAGGAGGGAGAGACTTTGGTTGGAAAAGCAGCAAATCAGACCCCCATTCCCTTTGCAGGTTGGGTGGAAGTAAAATTCAAATTAGGATCAAAGGGGGGCCTGAATTCAGAACTGCTGGTGCCAGTACTCGTCTCTAATGAGCCTGGAGTGGCTGAGCCACCAATCATCGGATATAATGTAATTGAACATTTAGTAAAGAATGGCATGGAGCACCACCCTGGTGTCACATCCATAGCAGTAAGAGAGGCTTTCTCATTTGACTGCAAAAAAGCAGATGTGTTAATTCACCTAGTAAAAACAGCTCACCAAAATAATGAGGAAGCTATGGTGAAAATTGGACGTCTAAAAACAGTGATTCCTGCGGGTCAGACCAAAGAGGTGAAGTGTAGTGTGAGGATGGGCCCTCTCTCAAAAAGACAGGAAGTGCTGTTTGAGCCTGAGGTGGTCCCAAAATGGCCTGAGGGTTTGAACATCTTAAAAACAGTGGTCTGTCTGAAAACAGGAAACCGGTCAGCAGTATCGATCCCAGTCACAAACGACAGTCATTCAGACATTACTCTGATACCCCGCACTGTAGTGGGATACTTGCAGCAGATTAAAGCGGTTTATCCAGTAGAAGCTAGACCTGTCGGTGCAAGTGAAAAGGAAACAGAGATAATCTCACCTGACAGCAACCGCAACTGTCCAGCTTCTGATGAGCCACATGGAGAACACAGAGAGCCTGAAGTATCCAAACATGATCGGTGGGACCCGCCAGTGCCCATTGACCACCTGACTCCTGAGCAGCAAGAAGATGTAAGGAGGATGCTTCATGAGGAGTGTAATGCATTTTCTCAGGATGAGTATGATGTGGGGTGCATCCCATCCCTGCAGCTAAAAATCAGGCTGAGCGACACAACCCCAGTAAGACGGACTTATACATCTGTCCCAAAACCGCTTCTTAAGGAGGTGAAGGAATATCTGGAAGACCTGCTGAACAGGGGTTGGATTCAAAAGTCCAGATCTCCATATTCATCACCCATAGTTTGTGTGCGCAAGAAAGATGGGAGCCTCCGCTTGTGCGTGGATTATCGTGAGCTGAACCGAAAATCCATTCCGGATCGTCATCCTATCCCTCGAGTGCAGGATATGCTTAATAACCTGAATGGAAGTGCATGGTTCTCTGTCTTGGACCAGGGCAAGGCATACCATCAGGGTTTCCTGGAGGAGAGTAGCAGACCACTAACCGCATTTATAACACCTTGGGGATTATATGAGTGGATCAGGATTCCCTTTGGCCTGTCCTCGGCTCCAGCAGAGTTCCAGCGCAGTATGGAGGAGTGCCTCGCAGGCCTTAGGGATGAAACATCTCAGCCATATTTGGATGACAATCTGGTCCACAGCCAGTCGTTTGAGAATCATTTACGCGACCTGAGAGAGGTGTTGCGTCGTTATCAAACTTATGGAGTGAAATTAACGCCAAAAAAATGTGAAATCTTCAAAGACAAGGTGAAGTTTCTGGGAAAGATTGTGTCCAAGGATGGCTACTGCATGGATCCTGCTGAGATCGCACCAGTACAAGCACTCAAAGACCGCATACCAAAAACAGTGGGTGATTTGAGGAAAATGTTGGGCTTCCTATCATACTATCGTCCATATATTCCCAACTTCTCACGCACTGCTAAGCCCCTGTACAGCCTGATGTGCACAGAAAAGAAACCTGGAAAGGTAGTGAAAGGAGGAGGGTCAAAAACAAATAAGGGAAGGCACAAAAGCTCAGACCAGCTTCCTTCAAGCCATCCAATCGAATGGACAAAACATCATAAGGATGTTCTCTGCCAGCTGTTGGAGTATCTGCTGTCTCCTCCCCTATTAGGTTACCCTGACTTTGAAAAACCATTCGTATTGCACTGTGATGCTTCTCAAGAAGGCCTCGGTGCAGTGTTGTACCAGAGACAACAAGGCAAACTTGTGGTCATAGGTTATGGGTCAAGAACACTAACTTCACCAGAAAAGAATTACCACCTCCATTCTGGGAAGTTAGAGTTCTTAGCAATGAAGTGGGCGATCTGTGAACGATTCAGAGAGTACCTTTATTATGCACCCTCTTTTGTTGTCTATACGGACAATAACCCTTTAACCTATGTTTTAACATCAGCCAAGCTAAATGCCACCACACACCGCTGGATAGCCGAACTAGCAGACTTTAACTTCTCCATCAAGTATCGACCGGGAAAAGTGAATGGGGACGCAGATGGACTGTCAAGGATGCCCCTGGACATGGAGGAGTACATGCGGACATGCGTCCAGGAGATGGAGCCAGAGGTAATTTCCTCTGTCACACAGTCAGTCCAGCTAACATCCCGTGATCAAGAGCCGTGGTTGTGTCCTGCAGTTATAATGTCAGTCTGCAATGATGACGAACAGGAACACATAACACCAACAGTGGCCAAAATATCACCAGAGGACCTCAGAAAAGCACAGGAAGAGGATTCGATGATTGGAAAGGTGCGTGAGTTTGTGATGAGAAAACAATGGCCCCGGCATGCCAAAAGAAATTGGCGTGATGGTATCTCTGTATTTGCCAGAGAAAGAAACAAACTGTGTGTGAATAAAGATGGCATCCTGCTTAGGAAGTCCTCCAATCGAGTTCAACTTGTGCTGCCCAAGGTGTTCCACCAGCTGATATATAAAGAACTGCATGAGGAAATGGGACACCTTGGTGTGGAGAGAACATTGAACTTAATCCGTGACCGATTTTACTGGCCATATATGAAAGGGGATGTGGAACACTATGTGACAAAAGTTTGTAGTTGCCTGAAGCGGAAGCATCCAAACAGGATAACAAGAGCACCACTGGTCAATATTGTTACCACTCACCCATTCGAGATGGTCTCCATTGACTTCCTTCATTTGGAGCGTTGTAAAGGAGGATATGAATACATCCTCGTTGTCATAGATCACTTCACACGCTTTGCTCAAGCGTATGCATGCACGAACAAATCAGCAAAAACTGCTGCAGAAAAGATCTTCGGAGACTTTGCCCTAAAGTTTGGATTTCCAGCTAAACTTCATCATGATCAGGGCAAAGAATTCGAAAACAAGCTGTTTTCGAAGCTGGAAAAGTATTGTGGCATCCAAGGCTCTCGTACAACTCCCTACCATGCAGCTGGAAATGGGCAAGCAGAGAGATTTAATCGAACTCTTCTTTCAATGCTCAGAAACCTGACAGAAAAAGAAAAGTCAGATTGGAAGAGCTCCCTGCCCAAAGTGGTGCATGCGTATAATTGTACGCGTAGCGAAGCGACCGGATATGCACCTTACTACCTTCTTTATGGCCGGAGTCCTCGGCTGCCAGTGGACATGATGTTTGGGTTAACTCCAACTGATCAGAGTACCTCCCACAGCGATTATGCCAGTAAGTGGAGAAAAAGGATGCAAGAAGCTTACAAGTTGGCATCTGAGACAGCACATAAGGAGCGGAACAGAGCAAAGATGGGGTACGATCGGAAAATTCATGGAGTGGAACTGCAGCCAGGATCTAGGGTCTTGGTGCGAAATTTCAAGGAGCGAGGAGGACCAGGAAAACTCAGGTCGTACTGGGAAGATCAGGTCTATGTAGTCACTGAAAGGAAACAGAAGGACAGTCCTGTTTATGCAGTACACCCTGAGAAAGGCACAGGAAAGGTCAGAGTTTTGCACAGAAACGTACTATTACCTTGTGACTTTCTCACAGCTGAAACGGAGGAAGATGTGAAAAATATGATGGACAAGAAGAGTCAACAGCAGAGTAGAAACAGAAGGAAGCAGAAAGAATGGGTTGACAAGAATGGTGACAGCAGCTCTGATGACGAAGACAACTGGAGGTTCATCACCCATCCGAAGGTACAACCTCAACAAGTTGAAGGTCAGCTGAGAAGAGGTGCAGAGGATGCTCAAGCGGGTGCAGAACCAGAGGTGGAGTGGGAAGGAGAAGTGGACAGAGAGGAAGGAGAAATGGCGGCAGAGGAACACACATCATCTGATGAAGCCGATGGACAAGATCCGGTGAAAGCAGCATCATTTGATGAAGCAGACGAGCAAGACTCCACCGAGGCAGTGTCATTTGATGAAGCAGACGAGAGGAGGCTGGCACCTGTTTCGAGACAGTATCCTTCTAGACAACGACATCCACCCAAAACACTCACATACAGTAGGCTAGGCCAACCAACATTTATGGTTAGGCACAAGTAATGTTAAGTTCATATTGTGGTTAGGTCACATTGTTCAGTTATATGTTCAGGTTGGGTAACTACACAGGACAGAGGGGATTAGAAGCGTAAGCTTTAAACATATTGATAGCTGATTAGTGCACATCTGGAATTTGGACCGCTATTACATTGATTTAGACGGCTACATATGTTAAGCACATAATAGCATAAGTGGGTCTAAATGAAGGGTTAGGGCAGGAACTTAAAGTCAAACTTTACAGTCTGATACACACAACCTGCAGAGATGGCAGAGTGACTTTACAGATATTACCTGGCCAGTAATGTCTATTGTTTTAACATGACATGAAGAGGGGGATAGATGCCATGTTCAGAACTGTATCATACAGGAAAGTGTACCAAGAGACTGTCTTCCAAACCTGTCTCCATACCAGCTGAAGACTCAGCTCTCCAGAAATGTCAGTATGTCGGGACGACATTTATTTTGAGGGGGAGAGTGTGGGGGATCAGTTGCTGAGGACTGAGGACTTTGGATCAAGGAACCCCCCCACCCCCTCCTTCCATTAAAATATGAGTCTATTCTCTGTTCCTATGAATGTTTTGTTTTATTAAAAAAATACTGTTTCATTGTCCATGTTTAGCGGAATATTCACGTGTATGTTGGTAGCTATTCGGACTGAGAGTGAAACAAGTTTGGACAGTGATCAGTTTCTAACAGGCGCTTAGGGCAGCCTCGGGCAGGAAGGGTCCTAAGTTAAGAAGAAGAAGAAGATGGCGAATGTAACCGCTATAGTGTAACGCACGGATCGATGAACGTGTTTTGTATGTTCAGAAAAAAAGGAAGTAAAGGAAATTTACAACCGCCGCATGTCTCGACACCACTTCTGTTCGAGTGTGCAACACAAATTTTTTCTCCTGACCCCCCCCAGTGGTTTCCAAACATTTTCTGGGCCCCCCTATGGATCACAAATAGCTGTCTGGGACGTGTATGAGAGGGGAGGGGGGATCGACTTTTTTGGGGAAAAAATGAATGTATGAGCTGGACATAGACAACATCGGTAGCCTACAGGCTGCTTGTTAAGCTTAAGGTGATGTATTGATATTAGCTAGTCATCATTTAGCTAACATTACCTGCATCCAACAGCTTTGCTCAACTCAGTCGGTTAGTTTGGGGGGAAAACTGTGAAAAGTTCTTTGCGTTTTGCTGGTTTGCTGCCATTATTCTAACACACCTGCGTAGCTCTGTACAGCAGCAGCAGGTCTCTTCACTGCCTCACAGGTGTAAACCCAGCGCGAGCGTCGTAGCGCTCAAGTTGCGTTTAAAACACGACTTAATCAGTTAATAAATAACTTTTTATTCCATTTCAGATAGTTTCTGAACTGTTCGTGCTTTGCTAGAGCAGCGGTGCAACACGTCGATCGCGGAAGGTTTTGAGTCGATCTCAGCATTAGGTGAGAAACTAAACGCCGCCAGGACGCTGAGACCAGCACGTCCACCTCTGGCTCGCTTAAAATGTTCGTAACTTTATTAAAGAACAACAACAAAAAGTCAACAAAATGTGTTCAAATTAATCACCCAACAACAATAATAATCTCAGTGATTATTGTTTCAACAAGGTGTTGTGCAATTCTGTGCGTTTGAGTTCCATTACCAAAATAACTAGCAGAGCAGGAGTTTAAAATTAACTAATCAACCACCGCTGTGTTCATGAGAGGCTTATTAATGATCGCAAAATAAATATCAAGCCTGAAAATCTAATATTGTAACGGACTGAATGTTATGTTTTTAACGTAATCTCTGGTCAGCTTGTGGAGCGCAGGAGGTTGCCATGGCAACGGGTGTGCTTAAATGACAGAGAGAGACGGAGAATAAAAAGGTGCGAGTGGTTTAGAGTTGATCACCTGTTCAGGTTGTTTTACCTTTGCTGTGGCGAATCACAGCTGCTGTAGTTTCTGATCGGTCAATAAACGACAAACTTGGACTGATTACCTCGTTCTTTGTGACTGTACGTCATTTACAACAAACATCAGAAACGGTAAATATGTTTCATTAAGTATTTAACAAACAAATGGCTTCTAATAATTATCTATAATTATGTGAAATTAAATTGTCTAATTCAAAAATAATAGTTTTATTGCTCTCTGGAATCTTGCTTTGAGCTCAGAGTCTGAGAGGCTTTTCCTTTATCAAACTATCTTTTGTGCTCCTTATTTAGTGGAAATATTGATGTTGATGAGACTTAATGATGATAACCTTTAACCTTTTTCAACCTTTATAGCTCCACTGTTGAAAATGAGAAGCTAACATTCACAAATGACAGTGAAATAAAATCCAGTCCAACATCTGGTTTGAGGTGATTCCTCTGGAACCTGTTGGAGGAAAAATATCCCAACTTCAGAAGATGAGCTTTAACCTAACAGAGCTCTGTGGTTCCTCCCATCAGTATGAGAGTCAGGGTGAGGAGGCATCATGTCAGGAAGATGAAGTGGAAGCTACAGGATCTTCAGAACAAACAGGTCATGATGCTGGGCTACTGATTATCCCTCTGTCTGGACACAGGATCAATATAACCAGTTTAAAAGCTAAAATGAATGGTTATATGCCAGATGTGGAAAACTGGGATGCACTCTATGCATCCCAGTTTCAGGATTTAGGTCTCATGGCATGACAAGGTGTCAACATTGCAGCCAGTGGGCTGAGGGACATACAGCTTTATTTTGCAAGAGCTACCCAGCTTTTATCGCTTCGCAAAAATGTCATCAGTCAGAAACCCCAAA
>NW_015113907.1:31006-54461 GCF_001443285.1 Poecilia latipinna | reverse complement strand
CGATGAACGTGTTTTGTATGTTCAGAAAAAAAGGAAGTAAAGGAAATTTACAACCGCCGCATGTCTCGACACCACTTCTGTTCGAGTGTGCAACAGTAGCTTCTGGCGATGTTTGACATTTATCATTGATACAGAGCGACAGAGTAGATTGACACTTCAAATGAACAGAAAAGCAGGTCAGCCGTGGCGGTAAACATTTTCTTATCGCTCGGGCACAACTGAGCCCCGGATCCACCCGGAGCACATTTCCAGCGGAACAGACGGCTTTCTTCAATCGGCTGCAGCTTATCCCCCGGTGGGACTTTTTCCACGCCACGAAAAATACCACGCTGACACTCAAACGCTGAGTCGACCCGCCGCCGTCGGAGGGGAGGCAACTGACTGCGCACGGAGGATGAAAGTGCGATCTGAAGCAGCGAGCGGAGAGGGAAGCTGGGAATGGCGGAGTTTT
The DNA here is from genome assembly GCF_001443285.1 of Poecilia latipinna. Lineage (NCBI taxonomy): Eukaryota > Metazoa > Chordata > Actinopteri > Cyprinodontiformes > Poeciliidae > Poecilia > Poecilia latipinna. Next base: position 54,010 of record NW_015113907.1, on the reverse strand, counting down.
TATCAACGTCTCCGACTGCCAGACAAATCTATTCAAGCTACAAAACTCCGGGTTGGACAGGAGGACTTGAAATGTCAAGATTACCGCGACTCTGCAGAGTATCACGTATGTCAAACCCGACATTTATATATAAAGATCAGATTAAGGGATAAGTTTGACTGTCGTTCAAGTTTGACTCATTTTGTGACACCCAGTTGTGACGATTTTGGAGCAGCCATGTCAGGAAAAGTAGGTAAATCCTAGAAAAGCATGCATGAAAAACAAGAACGGAAAAGTTTCAACTGTTATTGTGTTAGTTCGCACTACTTTGGAAATAAAAATAATCCCGAGATCACAGCATTTGATTAGGTTTAAGACCGAAAAGTTCTATTAAGGTTTGCATGACTGATCAAAAGCTCAGTAATTATGAATGTGTTCCTTGAATGCATCATTAAACTCCATTTAAAAAGCAGCATGCAGTCACAACATAAAAAGAAGACTGAGCATTAATCTTAAAAGAGTCACTTTAGAGCAAAAAAAAAAGATGAAGGTGAACTCAGACATGGAGCTTCACAGATTTCTGTGGTGAAGAGAAATCAACCCCCCGCACCTACTAAAGGTCTAACCTCTGCCTGCGTTTACCTTGCGTCTGAAGACGGAGAAGGCCAGCCCGCAGGCCTTGCAGAGCTGCCCGGCGCTCCCTGAGCTGGTGGGGGGGTAGGTGGAGTACCCTGCGCTGGGGGCAAAGCGGAAGGGCCCCGCCCCCGCTCCGAAGCCCGGCTGCGGTGTCCGCACTGTTCCCGTGCCCATCACCTCGTTCAGCAGCCCGCAGCATGACGCCCACATGGACGACGCCCCCGCCTGCCGGGGGCAAACACACATATTGGACTCTCACTAACGAGGAACGCGCATCCTCACGTTCTGCTTACGCTGCAGTCAGTAGCATGCACTGTTTTTTCAAACTAATCATGGTTTTTAACTGCGGAAGACTTGCACAAATTGAAACTCTCCCCATGTATGTTTTGTTGATGCAATTCTGTGTCACACATTCCTGTCCTCCTTTTCAGGAACTTTGCATGATGCAAGAGCTGGAATTAAAAAGTGAAGTCATGCGTTTTCACTGGAGAGCACAAATTTCTCTGACTTTATCATCAATGTGAGACATTAAAACATCGTTTTTACATGTGATCCCTGCAAAGCCGGAGTCAAATCAAACATGCCGACTTTCACTATGCAAGAGTATAGAAGACATATATAAAGGTATTATATTTATCATATCAATTGGGCTGGTATTCACAAATGATTGTACTATATTCACCATGTTGGCTCTGGGACTTTAACAGGTGTTTGAAAATGTGTGGAATGCTCTTGGCTCAGCTCAGTGTTTTCTACTAAAACCCTGCAGTAATTAACAGCTTATTTGCACCTCCCTCAATTTTCTATCCATCGCACACAGAATGCATTTCACCCTTAAGTGACAGAATGTCGTGCAACGAAAAATGCACTCATTGTGACTTGTACTGTGAATAGTTGCTGAAAAGTCGCTGATGTTTCACATCCCTGGAACACATTTAGTTTGTGGAGTTACAACCTTCAAGTTACTGGGATGCAGTAGAGCCCCTGACTTTCCAAGAATTCCCATTTTAGGAGACGTTTGTCTTTGGTTTTCCGATGTTGGAACAAAATCTGACTTCCGGGTACAAATATAACAGACAGAAATGAGTCCAGGTGAATTACACCATCATAAAAGTTTTCTAGCAGCTGGTGGAAATAGAAAATAAATAGAAAATAGAAAAGCCACAGGATAAAGACTCATGCTGAGTAGATATATTGCCTCATAAAAGTTATTTGGAAATCAAAACAAAACTCAAAAAAATCAACAAAAAAATAAACTGTATCGAGCTCAGGTCAGATTTTGATACAGTTTCATTCAATTACGCAACAATAAATTAATCTGTTTTGCTTCACTTAACTGCATCCAATTCAGCTCAGTTTGGCTCTAATTAGTTCATTTCAGTTCAAATTAATCTACTAAAAACAATTCAGTTCATTTCAGTTCAGTCGAGTTGATTGAACTTTAGTTTGCTTACACTTTGTCCATTTCAGTCCACTTTAATTTAGTAAATCCAGTTCAGTTCACTTTTATTTCATTTCAGTTCAGATTAGTCTCACTCAGTTTAACTCAATTTAATTCAATTATGTAACGCAAAATTTATAAACATCCCTTTTATTCAACTGAGTCCAGTCAGAACTACATTAAAATGAAATTTTATGCAATTCAAAACCGTTAGATTCAGTTAATTACAAATGCTTATGAGTGAAAATGTTTCTGTTAAAGGAAATTAATCAGTAACTGAACCAGTTAATATCTCAGAAGATCTTTCTAAAGCATTATGTGACTTTCTAGTGTGTGTTGCACATCACTTTTAACCATCATTAAGCTAGATGAAAGCAAATGCAGGGCCTTGTTGTTCGGCAGACTGGAATACACAGGAGAGAAAAAAAAACTCCCGACGTTTCGGTTCGCTTCAGCAGTGCCGAGTCACGGAGCGAAGACGGAGCGTTAGGAGCCGCGGCTCCTCGGAGCATACAGATGAGATGCGGGAGGAGAAAGAATACTCCTTCTGTTGTTCCCCCGGCTTCCTGAATCGATAGCTGACACGGGCGTAATGTAAGGCGGCTCTGTGTGGGAAACAATGCAGTCCACCGGGTCCAGCCACGTCCCGTCTTAAGACAGCGCTCTGTCACAAACACCCTGTGATCTGACCTCACCCGTCTGCTCAGGGATTCCTTATGTAATCTTTAGGAACAAGGCTCTATTTGTGGAGTCAGGTGGGGAAGGAGGCAGCGCAGCCAGACAAGTCAATGTGTCTCCCTGCAGTCGTGTCTCTTTAAAGTTCAAATCGATAATATTTAACAGCTTCTTGTAAAGTCTGTCCATTTCTGCTTGCCTGCCGCTTGTCCTTCTACTTACTTACTATTAAACCGATTGAAGAAGTCTTAAGTCATTTCAGTTTTTTTCTACTAGGGGATTATTAATAATTGATTTATCTTTTAGCAAACTTAGTTTACACCAACTTGAAATGCAGAATAAAATTTTTTTTTAAAAACACACATTTTGCAGTCGGAACAACAGAAAAGTCAGAAATATTAGCGAAAATGAGCCACAGTGCCAAGCGTATTTGTTCATACATCTAGTCTTATTTCCCTGCAGTTAAACCACAATGCACAACACTTTGCTTTGCTGGTATGAACTCGACTGGAGGTTTTACTGCCCAGCAGTCTCCCCGGTCAGATACATCCTCCCTCGTCCTGAAGGGAAAAGGCAACATTCACTGCATTCTCCAGGACAGGAGGAGAAGCCACTGCAGTCCGGCTATAAAAAATCAGGCTTATCTGGCTGTTTGCCAGCAGCTCGACTTTCCCCTAGTGTCACTTCCATTAGCAGGCTCAAAGCCCTGCAGGCGGGGAGTCCCGGACAAACAAGCAACAAGGGCTTCTTTACAGGAGATCTATAAGCTCTTCCAGAAACATGGACGGTGTTTTTGTTCTCTCATCATCTTTGGTCGGATATTCAGCAAGCAGTGGAGATGTTTTACTGAAATTAAACACCGCTAAATACTCGCGAAAGAACAAGTATGGCAAAGCAGCAAATGCCAACAGAGGACCAGTCTTCAGTGGAAATCTTGGACTTCATAAAATCAGATAAAAATAATTCAGTTCAATCAGCCCACTGAGTTCATTCCAGTTCAGTTAGTTTGGTACGAATCAACTAAGCTCAGTTCAGCACAGCTTAGTTTAATGTTGTTCAGTCTGTATATATTGGCACTAATATCAGTATCGGCTGATATAAGTCATTTTTTAACATACAGTATCAGTCATGTAAATGAAACTCGCTGCCATCTTGTTTCTGGAGAAGGAGAGGAGGACGCTGGTCATGTGACGCCGTGGGAAACTGCAGATAAGCAGAGGTGAAGTGTGTGGTCGTTTTCTTAAATGTGTTAAAAGGGAAGTGAAATGTTTGTAACGTACAGCTAAGGAAAAACTTAAGAGAACACAACAGTTTCTCTGATTTTACTCCTGAGGTATATTTTTGAGTAAAATGAACTTGTTCTTTTATTCTATGAACTACTGATAACATGTCTCTGAAATTCCAAGCAAAAACGTGATATTTATTTGCAGAAAATGAGAAATGGTCAAAATAACAAAAAAGGTGCGGTGCTTTTCTTTTAATAATGCAATGAAAACAAGTTGGCTGCACAGTGGCGCAGTTGGTAGAGCTGTTGCCTTGCAGCAAGAAGGTTCTGGGTTTGATTCCCGGTCTTTCTGCATGGAGTTTGCATGTTCTCCCTGTGCATGCGTGGGTTTTCTCCGGGTACTCTGGTTTCCTCCCACAGTCCAAAAAAAAAACATGACTGTTAGGTTAATTGGTCTGTCTAAATTGCCCCTAGGTGTGTGTTTGCTCATGGTTGTGTGTCTGTGTTGCCCTGCGACAGACTGGCGACCTGTCCAGGATGTACCCCGCCTCTCGCCCGGAACGTTAGCTGGAGATAGGCACCAGCACCCCTCCCGACCCCACTGAGGGACAAGGGTGTTCAGAAAATGGATGGATGAAAACAAGTTCATATTCATTTAGAAACAACAATGCTAATGTTTTAACTCAGGAACAGTTCAGAAATCAATATTTGGTGGAAAAACCAGGAGGTTCAGTGCAGTGGTCTCTCCAGTTTTCCACCTATGTAGTTAAAACATGAAAATTACAATCACAGCACATACAATCATTTGTTGTAGTTTAAATAAAAAACTCAAATCCATGGGTCTTAGAACCACTGATGATACCAGTTTTAAATTTGTAACCAAATCTGTTGTCAGGAAATCAACAAAGCTTTAACTTCACGTAACAAAAAAAATCACAAAAAGACAATCTGAATCAAAATTGTCTTCAAAATACAAAATTATATCAACCAGGGCAAAATGAACCTACAAATCAAAACAAAAAAAATCCATCCATCCAATTTAAGATTCAGTTAATTACAATTCAGCTTAATTGAATTCTTCTAAATTGAATTGAATTCATGTCATCTTAATTTAGTTTTAATTTTCGTTAGTTTAAAATTCGGTAAATTCCTTTCAGCTCAGTTTGCTTTCAGATCAGTACAGCTCAGTTCAATTAAGTTGATAACAACGAGCACCAGCAACATCAATAAAGCAAAACACTCACATTTATTCAAGTTGCGGTTCAACACCATTGGATTTAATTAATAATAAATGCACGAGTTAAAGGAAACCAGTGAACGTCATCAAACTTCTTGCATCCAACCTGGTTGTGTTTCAGAAACTGACAGAGGCCCAGACTTAAATAGAAATCCTACAGGGAAAAGACTCGTGTAGATAAAAAGGATGTCTGACCTCATAAAATGAGCCTTTTTTGGTGAACAAAATGTGAAAAAGAAACGCTCTGGCATCCGGAAAGCTAAATCAGAAGTAACTGGGTCAAAGAGGCAGACCAAAGTGTTTAATTAGGACTAAAAATGAGTCAGAAAATGCAAAACAAGGCCTAATTAAGATGGATTTTAATGAATCGCTATATGAATTTTTCGGCACTAACAAGTTCTCCATTCAGCAACTGAATGACCCTAAAAACTTCCTCCTTATGAAACATTTCCACATGTTCCATGTTGAATTAGTGATGTATGACAATTTGGCTTTTGAGGTCAGTCAGCTGCAGGGTGGATTAAAATGTTTGCGTCATCAGAGTTTCTCCGAGCGCAGCCTCTATGTGACATTTCTCTTTGGATTTCAAGCATATTTAATGGAAATGAACTCTCCTGGCAAAAAGAAACGCTGCGATTGATAGAGGTAACGCTTTTAAAAGATGAAGGAATGTGTGATTTTTACCACAAAATGCTTCAAACGAGATGCTGCTTGAAAATGGGAGTTTTCTGTTTAGCTGCTTTTAGCGAATAGAAAAGATCTTTTCAGTCACTTGCCAGTTGATTGGTGTTTTACTATACCGGGACAAATATGATGCATTTGGAGAATATTTAAGGAGAGGAGATGAAGCCGAAATGGGACGATGAGCTCCTTGCACTGTTCCTTAAACTGCTTGGCCTGAAGTGTCAATAAAAATGACTCTCAGATGAAAAGTCGAATAAATATTTCAACACCTCTATTCACAGAAGCAGCTTGATTAAATAAACGTCTTTTTTTTTTTTTTACATTAAGTTTATCTTATTCTCTTATCCAGTAGTTTTACATAAACAAAGTGGCTGCCTGTAGAGGACAGACATAATCAGTATTTTTGTATTTTTGGATCAGACAATAATTGTTTCTGATTTATTTGATTTTTACTTTTTTTTTACGTTTGTCATCCCAAGTTAATAAAAATTCAAAAGTATTATAACTGTTTTTATTTAAAGGTATAAAAAACAATGTACTACAACATATTATGCTGTGACCTGAAGTGCTAAAAAGTTACATAAAGTGCAAAACAACCAAATTGTGACATGAAACCAAAGTATGTATATATTAAGTCATAACATCTACAATGTTTTGCAAAGGTATTCACATAAACTTCACATTACAACCTCAAACTCCACTGTGTTTTATTTTACAAATAAAAATGTGTCTAACTCAAATCCAGAGCCACAAATTGCCTTCATAAGTCATCTACTTTGCAGACAGGCACCATTTGTGTATAATATAATATAAAAAACATAAATCACCATCCTGTGCAGATGCTATTCTTTAGCTGGAACAGAAACGCTGTTTAGAGCTGATGAAGCTAAATATGAGAGCATTACTGGAAGAAAATCTGATGGAGGCTCCAAAAGATTCAGGACTGGGATGGAGGTTCATTTTTCAGGAGGAAAAAATGACATTCAAAATGGTCCAGTCAAAGTCCAAATCTAAATTCATAACATAATCTGTGGAAAGATTTGAAAACTGCTGTCCACACACCTGCACCCATTCTGAAAGAATGTGAGCAGTTTTCTCCAAAGTATTGACAAATGCACACCACACTTTTCAGATTCTTGTTAGTACATAATCAGTTCGGGTCTGCACATTAAATACATTGAAGGTTTAACTTGTAATATGACAAAATTAGGAGAAATTCAAAGGTTATGGGTCACTTTTACTCAGATTAACTTAAACAAATAAAATCCCAGACATGCTAGTAGCTTTGCTGGTTCGAGTAAACCGTATCCAAAATCTTCTGCTCTGCCCCGGTTTAATATCTTTTAAGGTAAACTGATACTGACAGTAATAAGAACCCAGATAATAGCTCTAAATCAGTCACTGGAGAGACTTCCAACACTAAATGCCGTCCTGCTGTGGACAAACCGCTACATAATTCTGCATTAAAAAGTTTATATTGGCTGGATTCTAGAGAAAAGTAGCAGCAGATGGAGGTATTGTGCGGAATGTTGATGTTACTGTTCCAGGAGAGCAAAGTTAACCTGTAGAGAAGGCAGCGCTCTCCTCTTCATCTCACGTTGCCGTCTTGTCACTCAGGCCCGGTCCGTGCATCTGTCCAGCCATCAGTTCCCACATCTAAGTACCAAACAGATGGTGCTATCAGGGTAAACTCTGCGCCTTCCATCCTCCGCCGTCTCGTCGGCGCTTTTCATTTCCTCTTCCTCTTTTTCGCCCTTTTGCATCAGCTCCAAATGCCATTCACTCCCCGAGAAGGTAGATTCAGTCAGGGATATTACTGTCGCTGAAAATTAACTCGATGCGGTTCGGCAGGAGGATATTGTGTTTGTTTTTATTTTTTACAGACTTTGAAATGTTTTGTTGGGCATGTTGATTGTATTCTTCAGTCCTTCTGTCTGGTGTCCTCCCTTCATGTGTCTCTCGATTTCTTTCTTCTGCCCTTCCTTCCTCTTTTTGATCCGTCTTCCTTCTTGTATCCTTCATTGTAAACTTTCAGCTTTGAGTCCTACGTTATGTCCTTCCATCCTTGTGTTTCTCCTTCAGTCCTTCTTTGTGATCTTCACTGTTCTTTTATTTTCTCCTTCCTACTATCCTTCATTTTATGCCATTCTATCCAAGTATGGAAAAGTATGCAACTTTTCCATGAGAAATGAGTTCGGACCTTGCATCTGGCTTCAGGAAATCATTTGGAGATGTAAAAAAAACAACAAAAAAAAGCAAAACAAATGAAGCTATCACCAGAAATGTGTGCCTCCTGGATGTCCTTAATAGCTTTGGACTTTTTCTTCTTCCACTTTAGATGAAAAGCCTGAGGTGAGTTTTGCCTAATTTGCAACAAAATGCGATCTCCAAAACAAAACTGCAGCAGATTTTTGTTTTTTACTTATGCAATAACTGGTAGCTTTAAAAAAAAAAATATAAAGAAAATCAACCGTGCATGCAGAAGCAGTGTGGATCCAGTCGAGTTTTTATGTCGTGACTACAGCGGCCTCCATGCAGCAGTATATTTCCCAGCTTGAGAGCAACGCTTGCACACAGCAGCGCCGTCCCACATCCACAGGGGCAGAAAAGCTGCTTTTTAATTTAAACCCGATTAGTCAATAAAACAACGCGTCCATTTAGCTTCCCTGGGACAGCGTGAGTGAGGATGTGCCTCTGGGAAAATTTACTTCACGGAGTTAAGCCGTCTGTTTCTCTTATCAGCCTCAATTTTGTGATTAACAACTGTGGAAAATGTGACAGTCTCAACCCAGATAAAAAAAAATGACAACAAAAAAAAACCCCGCTCTATTTTCAGTGACAATTAAAGACGTGTCGACGCTGTTTTTTTTTGCCTCAGAACCAAACCACGTCCTCTGCGACTTTTTCCAGAATAAATAAGTGCCACAGATTCTCTGAGGCTCCATTCAATGTCTTTGTTTTCATTTTCCAACACTGGCTGAACTCAGCGAGCTCTTAACGTGCAAAAGTGTATTTCAGGTTTAAAGTGAAGTTGTTGGTTTCTGGTTGGCAGAAACCAGCAACGTTTTGGATGATTTAAATATTTGTTTTAGCCATAATTTATTCTATTCAGTTGCTTGAATTTTTTTCGTACAATGTGACATATTCAAGATAACTCACATTACAATTTATATAGTTAAAAACATGTCATATTAAGAATATGATGAACACTATTTTCAAATCAACACTATAAGCAACACAAATGGTGAACTTTTAGAACAGTACTTAAAGTATTATTAGTAGTAATAGGAGTTGCTTAGTTTAATTTACCTACTTCATAATTATACATAACTCTGTGTAGGTTTAGAAGCCAAACAAAAACACATTTGCTTCCAATATAATGTAAAAATATGTTAAATCTAAACTTTACATCTTACGGTCCTTCTCCTTACAGATTTCTCCCCGAATCCAGAAACACACAAAGCTAAAAAGCACACAGTTGTGAACAATTTACTTAAATATGATTACATTTCATATAATATACAAAAATTATACATACCTTGAATATTTTTTAAATTCTCCTTCAGTCATTTAAGCAAGTATTAGGTATATGTATGTATATTGAATTAGTAATTGATTATTCCTTCCTTTGGGTGTAAATATGTGACGATGATTTCCACCCACTTTTTTGATGCCAAATATTAGTTTTTAGAAATTAAATCTATAAATTTCATTGGCTCTTCAGCTTTTAATGCTGTTTGACTTTATATTCTTTGATATACTGATAACTGTATTTTATATTGTGGCTCTTAATAAATGTTCACCAGTAAGTGTACTAGTGGCTCAAATTAATTGTGGATTTTATTCTACATCAACTACTATTAAAATGACTATTATTATCACTGGTTGTGATCAGACTTTTAAAATCTATGCATATTTACCTTCACACTCATCAACCTCGTCTTTTTTCTTGTTTTTATTTTGTGTAAAGTACATTGTTTTACCCTGGTTGTGTATGAAAAGTAAAATAAAGATGAGTGATTAGATATTTTCCTACACTTTACCCTAGCAGCACTCATAATAATAACAACAATAAATAAGTTAAAATGTGTAAGTGTGACAGCCAAGGCAGACATTTACTACTTGGATGTTACTATAGTAAAACGACTATGTTGTTTTTTAAGCTGCTTTCCCCAGGGTGCCAGTAAAAGTATTTCTTTATGTCGTTTCATCTGTACTTTTCTTTTTAAAGACCGTTTGCTATGTCTGGATTTAAATGGCACAGAAATCCATGTTATTTCTGATGCAGAAACAGGATTAGCGCAGCGAACTGTTTCTCACTTGAAGCAGCAACGTGTCATCCAGCTAATGGCACTGGATGCACAGTGCTGATTGTTTCATTGTTTTTACTCCACTGTTTGCTTTAAATGTGACTGAAGGCTACATCTTCCTCGGCAGGTGGATTCCAGCAGCTGCAGCAGCGGTTTCCACACTTAATAGCAGGTGATAAGCAGTTTTTCACACTGTGTTCTCACACTGATGCCTGATCGTGCATGACAGTTCACCTTTCTCCAGAAAAGCCACCACTACCACCACCACCAGCAGCAGCAGCAGCAGCAGCAGGGATCCTATGACATCATCGCCTTCCTCTTCTTCATCAGTTATCAGCCCGGATCGAGCTGCCAGACCGCTTCATCACCCTTTTATATCCAGTGCTGCTGCAAGCACACCGTGCAGACTGCACACACAACAAGAGGGAAGGGGGGGGGGGGGTGAGCAGCTCCGGACCTGATGAGGAGATCCTCTCCTGTCCAGCCCGAGACAAGCAGCCGCTCCGCCGCCTGACCGCAGCCTCTCTATCCGGTTAGAGCGGATTAAAGCCTGACGGTGAATGGACGTCTATGCCAGAGCTTTAGTCCACTAAACTATCACGCTGGGGTCAAAGCTGGCCCATTAGAAGGCTACACAGTGTACCCAATGTTTATCAGCGTGGCTGGGAACGCACAGGAAGCGTTTATAAAAGCTCAATAGGGAGACAAATGCAATCTGACAGCGCGTATTTAGGTGTTAAACTCAAGTCATACTGCAAATACAGAATTCTAAGTCTGCTTGTTTTATGTTTTTAGAGATTGTAAATTCAATTTTTTTTAAATTAAAGGTTCGGGGACCCCCCCCCCCCTTGCTTGTCCCTGCAGAATCGTGCACAGTTTACAAAAAGAAACATACCATCTGTAACGCTAAAAAAAAATTAAAAAAAAATGCCACAGATATGTTTAATAAAATAGATGCACATACCTTCATTTCTCTCCCCCCGTTAGAGGAATTTGACGAGTAATGTCACAGCGACGACCATTGCCAGCGCATAGGGAATCAAACCATTACGTCTTCCCTCTCTCCAGCTGCCAGTGTGACTGGAGTAGGCATAACGTAACTGTAAGGAGAGCTGCAGCCAATTGGAGACGTGGATCAGCCGCTGGTATCTTTAGCAGCCAATCCATTTCAGCGTCTTGCCCAAATTGGGCGTTCTGGCCTGTGCGTAATGACGCATCGTACGGCGCTGCTTTATCATGAAGAACAAATGTTCTTTCTCGAACATTAGAGAATTTCATTTTTACTTTTTTTAAAAATAATGCCGCAGAAAATCGAAATGCGTTTATTAATGAGCTTTGCAAAACGTGTCTGGATTTATTTGGATGGAAAACTCGTGTTTTCCGCAGCGAGTTGCAATTTATTGTTGCAGCGGAAATAAATGCAAGCTTATTTAGCGCCACCTTTAGCCTCTGCGTACGTGTCTGTGTCTGGCTGCTCGCAAAAGCGAGCGGCAGTAATGAGATTAGAGGGGTTTCCAGCGTAACTTTGCAAGTGACCGCTAAGAACCCGCAGGGGGCAGCAGATAGCAGAGCCGCAGATTCATCATTATTCAGACACGAGCCCAGCTGCAGGCCGCAGGGATGTTCTTGATGTCCTCGCTGCGTGAGACACGGGAGTCACGCAGAGATGGAAAGTTTATTTAACAGTTTGTTCGCTCTTTCAGTTTCGGGTGCCTGGAAGTGGTGGTGCAAGGTGCCAACCACCTCTGCCGCATCTGCCACTGACCTGATGTTCTTGCACAGAGGCACATTAAGATATCCACTCAGGCCTTCAGGGCAGCAGTGACACAGTTTTCTCCCCACAGTGGAGCTGTCTCTGCAGCATGCGATCTGTAGTTCTTGTGTGCAAACTTCCCCATGCTCGTTGTGATGATGCAGAAAATGTTCCATCCTCTCTGCTTCCCTCCAAACAGCCAGTTTTCAACATGTTGTAGATAGCATCAGTTGGTTGCTATGGAGACGTTGTAACCCAAACGCTCTCTGGATAATTTCACTTAAAACAGTGAGCTTTGGAGATTCCCCCCCCTCCCCCCTTCACCTTTTACCTTTTCCTCATTGAGTCTGACAACCATTCGCTAAAATAATTGTATCATGAATTTCCAACAAGATGTATGAATAATAATAAGAAATTACAGCACAATTTCAATAGGCCTTCGCAGCGCTTAGCTGCTCGGGCCTAAAAATACTTGTTACATTTATTTTGATAGGAATTGTTGGTGGCACAAATAACTGTGCCATTTTGCTATAAAATATATGTGCACTGTATCTTTCAGCATTGAAAGATACAGATTAAAAATTAGATTTTTATAAAAAATGTCACTATACGCTGATGCTATTGCAAAAAAGATTAATTTATAGAAATGCCTGCGTTTGTGAAGTTATAATTTAAGGCGACTTTCAGGAAAACTCATCAGGATTGCATGTGGATGGCTTTAATTGTTTTTTATTCATACTGAAAAAAAAAATCTTCCTTCAAATTTGGAAAATGCATTTAGGATGAGGTGAAACACTGTTAATAAATGAGGAAAGGTAATAATTTTATGAAATTATTTGGCTTACAGTGACAATGTCTTGATAGAAGCTGAAGGAGAAGCACTGGGGTCATGAAACGAGGCTGGTCCAAGAAGGTCTGGACTGGTTTAAGCAGGAGCGGATCAGGACGGGTGTGTTGGGAATCCGATCTGCCATGACAAGCTGTAAGGATCCATGAGAGAAGATGATCAGGAGGAATGCCTCTAAATAATTTACCACAGATCCGTTCCCTCTCAGGTTTTAGGTTTCGAAAGTTAAATCTTCTCTTTAACTCGGCACTAAAGTATATTTATTTACATGCCGCACGTAGAACAGATTTACAACAAATGTCATCTTAACGCACATTGAAAAAAGAAAAGGAAACAGTGTGAAAGGCCAAATGCCAGAAACGACTGGGGGATGTGAAAAGAGAGTAGAAACATATAAAAGACAAAACCACTGACCCATGAAGATGCTCTATGTTAATAAACAAAGAGTTATTAGTAGCAGCAGCTCTTTTAGTGGCTTCACTTGAGAGAAAAACACAGCCAGTGTCAAGATGTTTTACCCCTTAAAAACGGAGTACACAGAGTTAGTGGCAACGTCAGCTTAACTGTTTGGTCTAGGAGAGAAACAGCATTAAAACATAGATCCAGCTCCGTGACAGAAAGAGAACGTGAAATTATTGGCAGCCTTGTCTTCTAAAGAGAACAAAAAAAAAAAAGTTAACGACAACAATAATTGCAGATAAGACATAAGTGGAGAGTAATAGGAGTAGCACAGTGATGAAAATGGGAAAGTTTGTCCTTTAGCACAACAGCCTTAGATTGCATAATGACAGAGAAACAAGAGCAAAGCATCATTTAAATGGGTCGTTGTTTAAAGCAACATGTGGAAACGTCATGGGATATTTTAACATTCTCCAACAATAGATGTCTGTTGTCAGCTGACGTGGCATTAAACTAGGACTTAACACAACAGTGGGTTTGATTATCTCTGTCATCTGTTGGGCAATCCAATAATTACAGCCAACAGGAAGTTTTAAGATAAATTGCAAAGTCTGGAAGAAGAAGGAAATGTTCCCAGCAGTGAAACACACCTTGCATTGTACTCTGCTGCACTGTTTTAAAGCACAATAAGTAGGCACATCTGATTAAAGCCACCAAAAGTAAACTTTACGTGAGTCCTTGGGTATTTCGTTCAAACAGGTTTGAAAATGAACAGCTAAACAAATAAAAGCAGGCTTGTGCGGAACAGAGCGATCCATTCATGTGCAGAGTTGCTGCAAATTCAGAAAATAGGGGTATTAGTCAAGAAAGGTTGGATTTGACTTTTTATCGCTCTGTGTGCGCCAGTTCGCACAGGGAGCATTTCCTTGGCAGTGGAATAAATGGATTAGATCGAACACACAAACAAATGTGCACATAAAATTCTGCCTGTACAAACTGCTAAAAAAACAACAACAACAACAACAACAACAAAAAGAGGATGGTGATTATCTTGAACACATTTGCAAACAGAAAGTTCAGCTAAGGTCCAACAAATTCACACAAAGATGACCCAGGCATGTCAGTAAATTAAAAGCGGTTGGAAATCTCCCAGAGCTGCTTTAAAAGCAAAACAGCTGCCAGAACTGAAGCTATTAAATATCGCCTAGGCAGGATGCCCAAACCCTGTCATCCTGAAACCGTAAAAAGGTTGAAGCAACCAACATCCCCTTGCTTCATGTAAATTAGAAATTCATGTTCACAGGAACAAAACAGTCCTAAACTTTCACACAAATCGTTTAGGAGAAATGTTGACGTTGGAAATATCAGATTTTTCTCTAAACTCACTTTTGTTTTTGTATATAACACTTCGTATGGAGTGCCTGAAAACTGTTTGCACTCTTCATGTTACATCCAAAAAACGTAAATGTACATTTACGGGATGCTAGGTGGCAGACTGACATCATTTTGAAGTGGAAGAAAAACATACTTTTTAAACAGTTTTTACAAATAAATATCTCAAAAAATCATTACAAGAATTTGTATTTAGCCTCCAAAGCTTCTTGGGGTTTATCTGTACCACATTTGTACATTAAAAGACTGTTCTGTTCAAACAAAGTCCAGCTTATGTTCAAGTGAGTTTTGGTCTGGACTTTGACTGGACCATTTACCACATGAATGTGAAATGAGCATCAGCTCTGGGTGGATGTTTTGGGTAACAGTCCTCCAAGAAGATAAAGTTTGGTTCTGATCTTCAGTCTTTCGCAGCTTCTAGCGCGCTTTTTTAACAGGAAAAAAAAAATCCACAGTATGACGCTGCCACCATCGTGTTTTACCAAGGGTTGCTGCATTCTGAGTGTTGCTCAATTTTAACTTTCAGACATTTATATGATTTTCCATGTAACAAAAAGCACATAATTTTATAACTGGATCTATAATTAGATTAAATTGCACACATGTTGATTCTTGATTAAGTGTTCTTGTAATCGGTTGGTTTTGTCTTTGGGGTATTGCAGTAAAGTCAACGCCATATTTTTTACATATATTTCCTTGTAAATCATTTTAAAAAGCAAGCACCCTTTTCTTTTTGCTTCAGAGTAGAAATAAAACACAACTCTGATTTGGCAAGTTTAGAAACAACTGAATACCTGAGGTTTTCAACATGAGGAAAAATCGAAACAAACAATAAGAAAAGCTAAAAAAAATGACCTCTAGCAATTTTGGAAAGCACTCGGGGTTTTAACTGTGATTCAGCATGTGTTCCCAGGAAATTCACCCCCCCTAAGACGACTAACACAAAGCGTTCTCCCAGTGGGAAACTGTTTAGATAAATGTTTTGGCACCAAGACATAAACATCTGTCAGAAATACCACAAACCAAACACGCAGCAAATAGCTGATAGTCATTAAGATGAGAAGAAAGTGTGAACGAGATTCATTAATACCTTCTCAGTGCACAGCGTATCATGCTCTTTCACCTGCTTTCTTTCTGTTTCTCTGGCAGTTTTATTCATATTTTCCTCCGTTTAGTGAATTGAATTGACATAAAATCTGCTACCTTGTCTGCTGTGGCAGGACCTTATGTCACTTGCCTCCCTTTGCACAATAAGTTGTCCAAATCTCCAATCTGCTACTAGTTAAGCCTGGTGGGATGAAGCTCATTAGCATGATTAAAATCTTTTACTGGAAAACCTGTATTCTTCTGGGAAATACAGTTTATTTGAGCTAATTCTTCTGAAAACAATAGACCTCCGACGGATCTCTTTTTTCACTCCAGCAAATTTAGAAACTAACTTTGGATGAGGTCCAGATGACATGTTCAAACTGTGCACAGACTGCACACCGATAAATCCCTGAGAGAGTGCAACACTTCTCTTCCTGCAGGATTGTGAAACCCGAGCTGCTCTTCCACAGCACACACTTTTATAAAACTCATAAAAGGCCAGGTTTAGTTTAAAGCATGAAATGACAATGCAAGTACGTTTCTGATCCAGATGATTCTCATTTCGACACACTCCAAAATAAACAAGAAAGCCGTTTGATTTAGTTCGAAACCTCTATAAACAGAAACAATCTTTCTGGGAACGATCCCGCATGTGTGTTCTGCTCTCTTTCTTTTGTCTGATAGGTTTCAGCATGTCAGAAAAAAGAGCAACAGCAAAGCAAAGAGTTTCTCAACACTCTTGTGAACAGAAAGAAGTATATAAAAAAGTCCCTCCTCAACATATGTTGCGGGTTGACTCTGGTCCAGCTCCCTGCAGCTAACTATGAGAGCCACCAGGTGGCGCATGTGTGCTTTCCAAAGCCTCTTCTATTACATGGCTGAGAAAATGAGGATTTCTGAAGAAGCTGAGAGAATTATAAGGCAGGAAGTAAGAAAGTGCAAGTTTACGGTACAGTAAATATTCTAGGTTTTTAAGCTCTGACCTCATCGCTGATTATCCAATATAAACGTCAGGGAACTTCTTAATAACTTAACTTAACTTAGTCACTAGTCATCATTAGCTGAACTGTAATCAATATCAATGTAATTTGAAATGTTATCTTTTGCAACACTTGCAGTATCTTTTCTTTCAGTGGAAACTATAGGCATCTAGTCATTTCAAAGATAATTCCATAAACCTAATTGAAATAAATCGATGCGAATGCACACTTTAACAGTGAGTTTGCTTAGAAAAAAAAATAAACCCTCCACTATCTTGAGTGTCTGTTTGGAAAACAAATACAAAATTATTTATCATAAAAGTCTATGAAAAACAAACAAACAAACAAACAAACAAACAAACAAACAAACAAACAAACAAACAAACAAACAAACAAACAAACAAACAAGCAAACAAACAAACAAACACAAAACAATCACTCACTGTTATGCTGAAAACTAAAACATCTCTTTGTCTTCAGCTTCCCAACAAACAACGTTTAAATCCAACTACTAATTTAATTTATTGTAATAGATGGCAGATGTGGAGTTAAGAAAACTGAAAGCTGGTGTTGAATCAAAAAATGCTTCATCAAACTTCCAGTTTAGAAATTAAAACAGGAGAGAAAAACATGCCAACAAACTCTGACAAGCATTAATCACATAATAATTATGATACAATACTTTACAGTAAGCCTTCAGAAATCTAAAATAATTCTGAGAAGAAATAAATATAAATATTTAATGTCAATAAGGTCAAATAAAAACAGAATAAAAAAAATGCTACTGACGTTTGAACTTAGGCTATACTTACTTAGAATTTCATAATAAAATGATAAAATAGAAATAAAACAACTTAATAGAAACAAAACAACTTAAGGGAAACAATTTAAGTGTTTCTCTTAATAAATGTGTTTGTTTTTTCTTCAATCAAAAAGTGCCATTCCCAAACTACAAACATGGCAGACTAAAATTCGTTCACAACTCCTCCTCATGTTTGATAATTAACCAGGATGAAATCAAGTTCAGTGTGAGAAATCCCAGATGGAGCACTGACGGGAGATGAGAATCAATCATAGGAATGCAATGGGACAGAAAATGACTTGGCTAAATGTGAAATGACAGATAAATTCAGGAAAATCTGAATATGTTATCTCTTATATCATTCACAGGTTTACATTCTCCAGCTCAAAATCGTCGTTTTATCACATTGGAAGAGTTTGAGCCCATACGTTTTGCCATCTCTTCCTTTTGGTTCAGACTAAGAGTGCCTCAGGAAAGACCATGGAAAAATGCTTGGAAAGGAAACAGTGGTGAAAACCAGACTGAACAAGCCACAGCTAGACCTGTTTGAACCTACCAGGAAGACAGCTTTCACTGTAATGTGACACTCAGAGGAGACTCCGGGGCAGACTGGCAACTCACTGGAGCAGCTACACATCCCTTCTGACCCGGGAACGCCTGGGAGTCTCAGATAATAAGCTGGAGAGAGCCGCAGGGGACGGAGATGTCTGGGTTTTCTTTCTGAGCCGCATATGGATCAATAGTTGGAAATAGGAGTGGATCACATAATATGTCACAATATATATTTTTATTAAACAAAATCCCTCACATAAAATTTGTTGAACATAAAATATATTTATTCAAGAACAAAAATGTTTTTCATGCCGTCCAGAAATAATACACAAAACAATTTTAGCTGTTTTGTTTTCAGTAATTTCGTCACACATTTGTCTGGGTTTAATCCCAAATGACATCTTTATAATTGCTAAACTTCTACAGTGACGATGAACGGATCAGGCTGTTCTCTGGTTCATTATCCACTGATCTGTCCGTGCAAGTCTAAGAGCATGTGTGTCGAGATGAAACGCAAAAAAATAAAAAATAAATTCAGACGATTAAAAATGTTTCTCACCTACATGGGAGCCAGAAGATTCTGTGCAAACCTGTGACCTGCTATTGGTTCTTGATCAGAACCGGGTCACAGACTAATGAGCTCCACTGCTGCTTTAAGAATCAGGTGCTTTAATCTCACCCACAAATTTTATCAAATGGTTAAATTAAAAAAATTCTTCACTTGATTCAACATTAGATTCACATACAAAGCCCTTCAGTATATTTGTGTGTTCTCTAAAACTTATTAATCGTGTCACTTGATGACATTTTGATTTCAACATTGATATAAAAGAAATAATTGGTAATTAATTTATCCCATGTAAGCAAGTGCTTGAAATTACAACAACCAATGTACTGACCGTCGAAATCAACCAAACAACTAAAGAACAAATAAAATATATATATTTCTTTTGTCTAGTAATCCCAATTGCATCTCGAAATAGGCATTTCAAAAGCTTTTTTCTTTTCCTGTTTGATAAACTTTAAGGCTGAAAATGTGTGATGTGCTGAAAACTGAGCAATTGTGTTTGTGAATTTTGTCATTCTTTTCCCCCAAGTTGCCACCGATCCTACGTGAGGATCTTGATGAAACTTGTCGTAATTTTAATAGCAGTCTCTAAAACTAATTGGTGAACAGAAACTGTCGCCCCAGATTCATTGATCTAATAAGTCACACAGGAATAACCGGCTAATTAATCGTGCTTTTATTTTGAAAGGTAATGCAGCGCTCTGCCCAACAGCTTGGTAGATTGTTGGTTGAACGACTTTGTAGCTGAAAGCACTTTGTTAAATCTTCTAAGACACAGTCTAAGAAAAAGGGAATATAAAATCTCACATGAACCAACAGTGGCTACTGAAATTGGAGGTGTTTTCCATCTAATTAAGTATTTTATTCTCAAAATTCTTGATCAATTTTCCTTAGAAAGTTCTCAAACAGTGATCATCATCATTTCTCTTTAATCCTCTGGTCGTGTAAACAAGACAGTGTTTATGTCTGACACGACGTACAGACATGATGAAGCGCTTTCAGTGTTGGCTACAAACCAGAACACGATCCTCCGTTATCCCACTTGGCTGTTTCCTTTCTCTGAACGGATGGAGATCACAGATGGATGCCTGGGGCTCTGCCCCTGCGAACATGAAACCCCCTCACCAGCGGAGTCGCTACGAGTCAGCAGGATGTTGACATTATTCAGCCCGTCGACAGGCCCGTGCAGGGAGGCCGCTCTCATCAACACCAGTATTAGATGCTGGCATGGAAAGCTGAGCCATCAGAATCCCTGCAAAGAGTCTTGGAAGAATGAGCGCTACGCACTTTCATGCTTTTTGGTGCTGTCTGCAGTCGGTGATTAATGCAAAAGGAGCAATGCTATCTTATGCACACAATGTGGGAAGAGGGTAAGAATATTGACTAGTGGAAATGTTACCTGACCAGGAAAGACTTGGTTCTTGGGAAAAGTCCTGTAGAGTCTCCAATGACCTTTAATACACTGCAAAACCACAAAATTCTTTCAGGTGTGATTTAACTTATAATATGAGAAGAATGTCTTACTCCATTGGAAGGTAATTTTCCTTAGAGCTGACGCTTTTCCATCAGTTGGCTTAAAACAAGCTCCTATGTCATCTAAGTTAGTTTTGCCTCGTTTCAAATTTACTAAGACCTTTGCCCAAGAAACCAGAACAAAAAACTTTGGTAGATTTTGTGGTTTTGCAGTGTAGGATTAGGAGAATAGTTCCCAAAATGCTTGAAACTATCAAACGTCAGAAAGCCATCGCAACTTATTTTTTCATTTCAAAAATAAGTCAATGTATTTATTACATTTTAACAGTTTTTCTTAACAATCTGAATGAATACAGTAATCATTGTTACTATTTCAATTAAATTTAAAAATTAATCACGTGTTTTCCGAACATCTGATTATGTCAAAACCTTAATGTTTATTGTGACAAACTTCTGCAGTGAAAGAAAGAACCAACAATTTGATGATGGAGTTGAACGCTTTTCACCCAACATGTGTTCACAGATTCACCTTTTGCTGCAGTTTCAGTTTCAAGACCTTTTAGGGCAGAAGTTTGCAAAATAGGGGTCAGGTCACAATTATGTCACTTCAAAAACAAGATAGTACCAAGTATTTCTGGTCTAGTTTCTAGTTCAAATGTCTTAGTAAGCTTGAAATAAGTTAAACTGTCTTTTTCATCAATATTAAGGAATTGTTTACTTAAAGCAAGGCCTTATAGCTTATTGAAAGTGTACTTTTCAGTTAGTTTATCTGAGTAAACAGGGCTGGTGAATCCAAATATGTGACATATTTTTCATATTTCAGTTTTTAATTCACTACTTTGTGTTGGTCTAAAGTCATATGAAGTGCTACGATGTTAAATGTAAATAACGATAACGTGTAAAAAAAAGTTCAGGGGTTCAAATCCTTTTACAATGAATTATGTTATTGTATGACATATTGCCCACAGCTGGCTGGAAGGAGACATTTTGTGTGCATACCAAACAAGAAAAGTGGTGGAAAAATCAATAGAGCCCATTAGTAAAGTACCTTGAGGCGACATTTGCTGTTGGCGCTTTATAAATGCACCGTATTTAACTCTCATATCTAATTTCATCAAAATTCAAAAGCCTTGTCTAGAAGAAATGACAGCGTCAGCAATGGTCAGTATGTAAATACAGTCTTTATAGTCAGCTTTATGGAGGGTTACGAAGCTGCTACGTAAGGTAATATGTTTATTTATGTTGTAAAAGTTGAAAATTAAAATAGATCATGGATTTTAGAGTTTCAATAGTAAAAAATCCAGTATTTGCTTCTGGGTTTAGGTTACATGTCAAAAACTGAATGTTAGGGTTAGCAAAACATCCCAGACTGATGTCGCCGTCACTTGCTCACATTTCCTGCTTGGAAAAAAAGAAAACTTGGGACTGAAACAGCTAATTCAATTTTATAGCTGTTTGTTTTCCAGTAGAAATCATTATTCATATCACTAAGCACAAAATAAATGGATTTTTGTTGAGTTTCAGTTTTAAACTTTGGGATGAGGCGAAACTTTATAGTGTTATACCTTAGAGGAATATTTTTATTATTCCAGACATGATGAAAAAAAAAAAGTCAATAAAAATGCTTATCTTATTGAAATCACTTTTTATTTTAAGCAGCTGCAGGCAAACACTATTTCCACCTTAGAAAGGAACAAGAAAAGCAAAAACCAAGACCGAGCAGATTCACAAATGATTATATCACAACACCAACGGTAATAAAAAGGTTACAAACCAAAGAAGTTGAGAGAAAGAATCAGCACACACAACCGAGGTGCTTGTTTTTGTGCCAGTGAGTCACAACAATAATAATAAAAAACCAAAACAAATTATGCATACGGGGACCGAGTCGTTCTTAAAAGTGCAAATGAGCAAACATTTCATTTCTACGATCAAAGGTAGCAATTTACTCCGTGTGTCCACAACATAAACAGACACACACTCTAATTACCTTCTCACAGAAACTTACGCAAGCACACAAATCTGCCGTCCTGTTCTCAGAAGACAAGGAAGCAGATTTTCACAAAAATAATAAGCAGGAAATAAAACAAACCCTACCACATTGTTTGTAGGCAGGACACGGAGCGGGTAGATGTGGGGCTGCATTCACAAGCTTCAATTTTTGTCTTTAATTTACCCCCAAAATGCTGAAATTTACTGAAAAACTAGTTTGCTTGAAGATATTCTCTCTACCCCAAGTCACAGCTATTTGCTTAAAAACAACACAAAAGATTAACATCAATACAAAAAAAAAAAAAACAACTAAAAAAAAAAAAAAAACTGCAGTCATAAAAAGAAAGATTGTTTTCATGCTACAACAAAGAGCTTCCTGTACAGCAACAGAAAAAGCAGAGCTGCTTGTTGTGGTCTGCATGGTGATTAAATCCTAAAAACGGGGATTGTTCCTCTTCCTCTCAGTCAAATTCAGAAATAGAGACGTTCAGAAATCATCACTGGCCAAAATTATCTGGGGCCAGTCCTATTTTCTAAGAAAAAAAAATAAAAAATCGGAGCTCTGCACACCATCTGTGACAGAAGGGGGATAACGAGGCCTGATAGAGGCAGTAATCAGTTCATCAGCAGCTCGCACCCAAACACTGTGTGTGAGGTCTGAGTGTGTGTGTCAGGACATGGCTTTTCTCTGCAAAGACACTTAGCAGCGGCTGCAGATGTATCATTCACAGAAGTATGACAAGTAAATCGTATTTTCGGGAAGAAATGGAAACAACTGTATCTTCCTCTTAATGAGACATGGTGAAAATGACATGAGCCAAAGCAGAAATGTATCATTACCTCACTAACAGGGGACAGCAAAATGGACGCTAAAGAATGCAAATGAAATGAAACTTATCGAAATGTTAAAACGTAAATACTTCTCGCTAATCTGAGCCCCGTTTTGTTCATTTACTGAAAATAAAGTTGA